>NC_045148.1:22511448-22547988 GCF_008831285.2 Nymphaea colorata
CTTGCCTCCTCTGGCTGCTCAATCGAGTCTCATATGATTTTCTTTACCATGACGCAAGAAAGAGACTAAGTTTTCTGTTTATGATTTATTACTTTGAATTTATTATATATATAGATATATATATTATATATATAATATATATATTATATATATATATGACAAGAACTGGTCCACATTGCCTCCACAATGACTCCCATAATTCTAACCTCAACATTTTTCAATACAATCAAGGTAGCACCATTTAACTTTTGAACTGAGGATATGACTCTAACACACCACCCAACCAAGTGGTTGCACTAGAGAGAGAGATGGAATCGGGGCGGAGAGTACGAAAAGAACAATGAAAATAGAAAAGAAAACAATTGGCTATAGGAAGTTTTAAATTTACTAGATGTTTGATGTTGTTGGATAGCTAAACATTAAAAATCAATTATTACTAAAACCTCCTTTAATCTTCTTGCACCATAAATCATTCATTTGTAGTATTTAGGTGATAATTATGTTTAAGTGATAGTTTTTAATTTTTAACTATCCAAAATCTGACATATTTGATTTCCCTATACACAAGAAGATTCAGTTCTGCCTTTGTACATGTGCATGTATTTGTGTGTGTACATGTACAAGTGGTTCAGATTCTTATGGCATACAATTATCAATAAGATGTAGTGACTTCATGGAAACGAAAAGGGTTGTTTGGCAATGAAAATAGTTTGTTTGTTTTATGAACTTACCTTAAAGATTGTACTTGACTTATATAGTGATTTGAGTTTGGGAATAATTCTAGGTAAGCAGGGATAAAATTTTATTCTACCGTAGGAGAGACTAAGCTTCCGCCTAACACCTCATTCGTTTTAGGGTATAGGGCTCGCTTTCAGTTTCTTGGAATACCTCTCCTACCATGATTTAACTTGTATTTCAGTACCCAGCACGACAGACATATAAAGCTAGCGAATAGTCTGAAAACATGTAAATAAAGCAATAATTGAAAGTACCGACATTCAACAATTATCATTATTTTTACTCAAGTTCATGTAAATTTTCTAAATCATACGAGTAATGCTGATTCCAGAGTTCCGTGTTTGAGCTCAAACCCTTGAGCCTGCAGCTTCGTTTCACTATAAATAGTCACTAAGGCAGGCACTCTGGCCACCACGCCCCTCTCCATCACCAAATTTAATGGCTTCCCTTTCCCGTTCGCTCATCCTCTTCCTCATTCTGGCATTGGTTGCAACTGCTCTCGTTGAGCAGGGATCAGCAATCGATAGCCACCACAGTCCTGATGAGACTGGTTGTGTTGTTCTCCCCAAGGGATGCGATCCACAGGCTGCACATGCTAGTCACTCGACTAACAGGAAGATGAAGGAACCCCTCCTGTCAAGCTATCCCACTCCCTGATGATCAGTCCTCCTTCAGTTTCACCACCGCTGCTCCATGACTTCAGATCAGACCAAGTGAACCCATGTCTTCCCACTCTTAAGAATTTGTACTGCAGATATTTCATATATATATATATATATATATATATATATATATCCGGCAGGCAGCCATGGCCATTATGTTGGGTTTGTTCGTGTTGTAAATGTGTTGGTCAATGACCTCCAATTTTACAAGCATGGAGTTTCTCTCTCTCTCTCTCAGATGCAGGATTCTAATCAGCAGTTTCGACCCCATTCTCCAAAGTGAGCCTTGAATATCAGCAGAAAATAGAGAACAAAGCTGGATGTCAGGATCGCTTGAGCTAATTTTCTTATGTTGGTTGATTCCCAGAAATCTAAGAAACAAAGCTTCCTTTCTTTCAAGAATGATCAACTGTAAGGTTAAATGATTTTACGCCCTTGAGAATAACATACAGCCGATATGGGCGGGGCATTAATTGACAGGCCATTCCATCTTCTTTAGTTAGCTAGGCTGCAACTCCAACCCTGTCCTTGTCCGTTGGTGTCATGGCTTCGCCCCTTTGTGAATGATGCCTCACGTGTCAAGTCTTTTCTAAAATTTGAATATGACATGCAAAATATCGACATCCGTATGAAAGGGGCAGTTTGTTTTCATTTTACATTATTTTCCCAATTACTTGAGTTTTCCTCTTCGGTCCTTGCGAGGGGCTTTACTTTTTGACTTGGTTACTAAGTTCAAATATCTGTCTGGAACTTCTTCGTTTTTTCCAAGTTTTGGGGATAAAAAATAAAGCAAAATCACTTTGAGAAAAACTGTACAGAAACTAAGAGCAAAGCATGGAACAAAGAGAAAGAAAATTTATTTTAAGCGTTAGCGAGCTGCTCCGGTGAGACAGGGGCAAAGTCAAATATATTGTTCCACATCAAAGTTTCCAATCTGGTTTTATGCACTGTCCCGTCAAAAAAAAAAAAAAATTGTGCACTCGAGATATAATGTTCGGAATACCCCTGATCAGTAAAAAGTGGGAAACCTCTTCTAAGGAGAAAAAATAGGTAGTAAAAAAGTTGAATGTCCAACAAAAACTTCCTTTTTTTTTTTTGAAAAATCTCCGAAAGGCCCAACTTCCCCTTCTTTTGCTTTTGGGTGCATATCTGACACTCTCTGCAGCCAACAGAATCTTTCATCTACCCAAAGTTACGTATACAGAGTTTAGGTTCTGTGTGGAGCTATATATTGTTGGGCCAGAAACACATCCGCAATAGTTTGTTTTTTTCCTTTCTTTTTACTGCCCACCTCATGTTGGGGTATTTTATACCTGAGACTTTGTCAAGTTTTAAAAATTTCAAGATGTGCTCATAAAGATATAAGAATTACATAATCGAAATCGGTACAAAAAAGCATGGCATCTATAGTGTGATTAATATTGATGGAGAAGATCCAAAACAGTGGCGTATGAAATTATGATGCGGATGTTTATTGTCTCATGATTTTGATCATGATGGTGGTATATTGTGACTTTGAATGCAGTGATTTGTTTAATATATGCAGCAACCAAGCAATGGCATAGTTTTTTTTTGTTTTTTCTTCTTTTACACTGAGGGGCACTTGATCGGGTTTAAGTATGGCTAGGCACCATGCATAATTTGAGTGCTCTAATAAAGTTTTTTGATTTTCTGGTATCGGTACACCATCCCCATGTATCTCCTCTGCTCAAGCCAAAAGATTCTTTAAAGGCTGCAAAGTAGATATTCTTCCTGTTAGGAGTTGAATTGACCAAACGAGTGGATTTAAGTGAGCTTGGGCATCGGGTCTGCCTGGTCTGACTTGGAAAACCGAGTCCGAGCCTAAGCCTGCCCAATTAAATTTAAAAAATATATAATTTTAATATGAAATAATATATAAATATAATTAATTATAATAAAATATTATTATATATATAAATTAATAAAAATTTTAAAAAATAACTTATTGGACTCGAATCGGGCTTATCAGGCCCACTCGGGCCAGCCCATAATGATCGGGCTGGCCTGGGTCCGTTTTTCTCGTGCCCGGGCCCGAGTCAGGCCGGGTGCTGTGTATCCGGCGACAGCCCGACCTGGTGCCCAGCCTCAGCATGTATAAACCGGCCCAATATGCCCACTGCTTGTCCTTCCGACACAAATGTTGCTGAGAGAAAATTTTGTCGTTCGTTTTGCAGTGGCAGCCAATACCATTGTGAAGTTCCATTGGACCTCCCAAAAAACTTTGATGATTTGGGGGATTTGATATTCTACCAACTTTTGGTATCCAAGGAAACATTTCAACCATGTGGATAGCTGGCCCACTACAAAAATTGGTATTTACCAACGCAAGGAAACATTGGTAAAGGAGCAAAGTCTGTGAAAATTTACTGACGTTTAGGGACATCAGTTAAGAGAATATCAGTGAAAATGTCACCGACATTTCAAAGTTGTCAAAAAGTAGACTTTTGGAAGATTTCCTGAAAAAATGGTGAATTTGTTTCTAACCCTAAAACAAATTTAATTATATATATCTTAGTCACTTCATCTATGAATGGAATGGCGTAATGGACAGGCAGGGGCTGGTAGCCGGTTCAAGTTCTCATGGCATCAACTCCTTGTGTTGTAAAAGGAAGCACACCAATATGCAAATTGAATCATGTCACAACAACAAACCTACCACTCTAGGAGGAAGGAGGGAAAGGGTGAAAGGCTTCGACTTTCAACCCAGCAGTAAAATGAAATACTCATCTAGCTCACAACGTGATGTATTTCGGCCACTTCTCCTATGGAAAAGTAGCTTGTCACCTTGAGCAATACTCATATGCAGCATTTTTTGCCAGAGGTTGGAATGGGACAACTGAAATAGCAACTATGGAACAAAGGCATGTAATTTAGGGGCTGAGAAGCACATGGATGTAATCTCATTGTCGCCAAAACAAGGTAATGAACATGAAAATGACTTTTCGTTACAAATATTTTACTTTATAGGTTTTATAATTTTGAACAACTCTTCCTATCTTCACTGCAAAAGAAGAAATGTCTATATCAAATCTGAATCCAAATTTGAATATAATTCAAATCCTAGGCAAATCTGATTGTCAAATTCATATCTAAATCCGAGTCTGACTTCTAAACCTACTGAACCACATTATAATATGTCGGAACGAACTTTCAAATTGATGGATATCAAATAGAGGATATTTATTTAACATGAATCTGAAATCAATCCAAATCTGTTCAAATATTTAGTTAAATCTGAATCTGAATACGATCATGTGTTATTTCCTAAAGCCGTATTTGGTCCGACTGCTTTAGATGATAATTGTTATATAATCCAATTCTTTTAAAGTAGTTAATTTGGTCGGATATATGATCCAAATTGAATTATTGACACCTATATAGATGATATATATATATGTGTGTGTGTGTGTGTCCTGTATCATTATGTCAATTATGCGTTTCTTGTGGAGCATCCGATTTTTTTTATCAGACGTTCCTGTTACTTAAAAAAGTAATAGTAAAAGAAAAAAAATGGTTGGGGCTCAGCTGTGGGCTGCATACAAGCAGAATCGAGCTCGAGCTCAGATCTAGTCATGTTTAATCAGCTCAAGCTTGACACAAGATCCCAAACTTGAACTCGAACTCGAATTTGACTCGAGAGACTGTGTTTGAGCTCGAGCTCGACTCATCGGCTCACTTAAGCTCATTTATCCCGTATGTTTTCCCCCAAAAGCGTAAACTATTCTACATTGTGTTTTCATCTCCGAAGTTAGAACTCAATGCAGGAACACCCAATTTCCAGAAACCCAAAAAGAACACATACCAAAAACAAAAAAATAGGACTGTAATGTATCCCAACCGACACATACAACAATCCTGGAAAAGAACAAAACAAAAAATGAGATTGAGAAACACACCAAAACCACATGCAAATACATTGAGCAAACAAAAGACGACAGAATCTAAAACATTGAAAAGTAGAAACTTAAAATTCCAGAGAAACACAAAGGAATACGGAAAAGACGAGGAATGCAAAACAGGAAATCAATAGCAATAAACTTGAGATTAAGATAGAGAAACTTGAGGGGCTGCTTACCTTTGGTCATCTGCCACCATTGTAGGTGAGAAATACGAGAGGGAAAGTGAATGAGGTTGATTGATTGAAAAGAGTAATGATGAGGGTAGGTGGTGAGTGTAATGATGAAGGTAAGAGGAAGCATGGGTGAAGAGAGAGAAAAGGAAAGGAAAAATTCAAAACACGTGAAGAAAGCAATGAGAAAAAAAAATAATAAA
Source organism: Nymphaea colorata (assembly GCF_008831285.2). Classification (NCBI taxonomy): domain Eukaryota; kingdom Viridiplantae; phylum Streptophyta; class Magnoliopsida; order Nymphaeales; family Nymphaeaceae; genus Nymphaea; species Nymphaea colorata. The sequence goes on from NC_045148.1 coordinate 22,517,142, forward strand.
AAGTTTGTAAAATTTAACAAACCAAGCAAAAAACCCAGCTGAGTCGAGTCCAACCAACTCAAACTCGGCTCGCTAATATACTCGACCTTATATTTAAGCTCGAGCCAACTCATACAGAAAACGAGTTGAACTCGAGTGAGTTCGAGTCGAGCCCGAGTTGGCTCGACTCTTTGTGCAGCCTAGTCAGCTGTGACCATGAATGGGGAGAAACTGTCACCTCCCTTTGACGGTGTTGGCAACCATTGGCTCAAAACCACCGGGGACATCGGTGACACATTAACAAGAAGAAATCGTTGCATCCCCCTCGCTGTGTTGGAGAACCACCGGCGGGCAGTAGCAGAGCTACCTTGTGGCTGGATTGTATGCCAATGCTAGACTCAGGCGTAGCTATATGCAGGGCCCACACCAGACTTAGGCTGCTGTCCCGTAGTCCTATATGCATTCATTCCATTGCAAGAATAAGATGTATTAGTGCCCCTCTTCCACCACTACACTCAATCGACTATTATCATCTTGAATAGATATACCCAATTTGCAAGGGCAGAAATTAATCTTGCTCTCCTGTTTCAGATTTTTCTCCCAAAGCTATCCACATACAGAATAACAATCAACTACTTTTGACTCAGTTACTCTGACATCTTCGATGTCAACACATGAAGCTTCATTGAATTGGAAATGCTTGACATATATTGACTCGCGTGCATATTGCTGATCTTCCACCAACTACTCACATTTGAAAACCAGGAAAGGCATTGAAGAATGAAGAGATTACTTAAGTAGTTTATTTGGGCTACGCAAGCTTTGAACAATCTCTCATGTTCCTTGTATAGTAGTTTGTTCACATTTAACTACTTGTAACCAACATTAGATGTCATGTTGACAGAATGCAGTGAATTCTTGCACCATTCCTTCAATTTGGTGAAATGGTCGGAAAATCATTTATATGGCTGTTTTACTCAAGTTATAACACCCACAAATGCTCCTGCAGTCTCCAGTCATAGTTGGGTGAGCAGGAAAAGTATTTCATCTCGCCGCCTAATGAGAAGTTTGAAACCCTCACGCTTCCTCCCAACCTCCCTGCTTTGTGCTATCAGCTTGTGAACCTAACCTTATGAAATTAATTCTTTATTCATGGAAAAAATGAATCAATGATCAAGCAATATCTCATCCAAAAGGTTTATTATTCTGGCCTTAGCATGAAGATACACATAGTTAAATGTATGAGAATTTTACAAAAATAAGTTCATGCTTTGCTGGATGACAAAAACATGCCACTGTTGTCGATTACATAAAAAGACAAAAGCAGTTAAATGAATGTGTATTTTTGTGATTTCATCAAACCTAAAACTTGTTTTTGTAAAAGCTTCATTTCTTTGCTTTTAAGGCACAGTGTCTAAGTTGAACATGTTGTGGATCAATACATGATAGAGTGCAAGATCCAAGTTCAAGCTAAAACCTAATCATTTGGTAAATGGAACACTTTGAAAGTGTCATATGCATATGCCCCAAAGATTAGGGGAGATTCATTGACATCTAGTTCTAATGTTCTATGAATCTGCCCAAACTTTGATGCAGGTTAATGGAACACTCACATAATGTTCTAAAACCCCAAAACAATCCCTAAACAAACATCCAAGTCAAGGTTTAGATACTAATTCTTGTTGTTAATTAGGTGGTCTCAATGTGTATATAGGAAAAGTCAATGTCGCCAGATGTTAGATAGTTGTGTGGTTAAAATTTAGAAATTTGTTGTTATAAGTAAATTGTCATCCACCATAAATTTGACATTGCTGCTTAGTGATTATCATTTAAATTAGTTGTTCTTTTCAGTTTTTGTCTCTCTTTTTTTGAAATATATATTTTACCAATTTCATTTTGAAGCTTACACTTCACCTCCTGATAGGATAAATGTCTTGCTTCATGCTTTAAACACCTTTACCAGCCAATTAAAGTTTTTGGTTTTTTTCATCTTCCTTTAATACTCAAAAGATGGAAGAAAAGTGTCCAAAGATGTCATGATCAAAAGATAGGTTCAGGACTAAGGTTCAAATTTAAATATATTGGTACACAATTAAGGGTCCTCTTGAAGACTTCCAATCTGAATTGACTCGTGCTGAGCACACTGCATTTAGTGCAGATGGGTTATGGACGTTTATGACTCGCTTACTCTGACATCTTCAATGTCAACGCTTGAAGCTTGATAGAATTGGAAATGCTTAATGGATATTGACTCGAATGCATAATGCTGGTGGGTATTTAATACAGGCGAAAGTAATTTAGTCCCCTAACTACGCACAATTGAAGACTAGGGAAGGCATGGAAGATATGTTTTAATTAGTTTAGTTGGGCACCACAAGCTTCAAATCAATCTCTCTAGTGCCCTGTATAGTAGTTTGTCACAATTAACTACTTTTAACCATCATTTAATTTCATGTTGACAGAATGCAGTGGATTCTAGCACCATTCCTTCAATTTGATGAAATGGTGAGAAAATCATTTTTATGGTTGCTCTACCCAAGTTATAACACCTAAAAATGCCCCTATGTGTATAAGAGAATTATTTCATTTTATCGCCTGGTTTGCGCTATCAGCCTGTAAACCCAATTTTGTGAAATCAATTCTTTATTCATGGGACAAGTTGAATCCTTGATCAAGCAATATCTCATCCAAAATGTTTATTGTTGAGACCTTAGCATGAGATTACACAGTTAGATGTATGTAAATTTTACAAAAATACTTTCATTCTTTGATGGATGACAAATACATGGTACTGTTAAAGCTTCAGTTCCTTACTTTTAAGGCGCCACATCTAAGTTGATCATGTTGTTGGTCAATACGTGATAAAGTACAGGATCCTAGTTCAAAAAACCTGGGTTCATCCAAATCAAGGCTCGGACTCCAATTATTATTGATATATATATATATATATATGTGTGTGTGTGTGTGTGTGTGTGTGTGTGTGAAAAATCAATGTTGGTAGATGCCAATAAGTTGTTGTATGGTTAGAATTTAGAAATTTGTTGCTGAAAGTAAATTGCTGTCCGCCACAAACTGTGTTAATACCAATTATGCAGTAAACTTTTTAGCGACAAATTTTTTAAATTTACCCATCTAGCAGCATTCAGCATCTGGAAGAATTAGATCCTCATAGATGGAGAGAGAGAGAGAGAGATGATAATAATTTTAATGTGAGAGACCTGGCCCAGTTCTCGACTCCAACATTAAAACTCGGTGCAAATTCTCGGGCAAAGAAGAAAAGTTGGACCTAGATACTGATAAGGTAAAGTCATAACTTTTTCCAGGAAGTTTGAAAAAAGGAGAGGACGTTTGAATCACATGGTCAGAGTGAAAAGTTGTTTATAATGCTAATATGTCCAAGAACTTTCTTATAAAAGGCCAGAGAATATTTTTATAACTTGTTATCATAAAATAAAAATGTTATAGAACAAGCGGGGGAGCCAGAAAAAATTTCTGGAGGAGCACTCATTCACATATTTCTATATCCAAAGCGGCACTATGTATATAACATAACAAATATTTGAAAACATTAATATAAAAATAAAAAAATGTTGAAGGGCTAATGTAGGCGGTTTATATGTAGCTCTGCTTCTGCACAGAACATTTTCAATGTGCACAAACATATCTTACCATCAAATGCTTTCTCGTTTGTCCTCATGTAGATGTAGGCAACCAGCTGCAGCAAACTTAATTTGCAATTGTTGGGTCACAGCCTTATTGTTTTAAATAAGAAGTCCTTTTCACTTTAGATTGTGTTCAATGGGTGGGAATTAGTGTCCCAAAATTTTATTTTGAGACACTTTGTCCCACTATACAAAGCTGTAATGAAAATCGAAACTGAGTGTCACTCAACTTTTATTTTTCCAAAAATTGATGAAGTCCTATTCAATTTTGTTCATACCTCTAGGGGGGCGACAGAAATTAAGTGTATAGTGTCACAAATATTGTGATATTTAAAAAAATATCATCATATTAACATAAAAAATAAGAACAACTAAAAAAGGGGAAATCAATATGTTGAAAAAAAAAGAAAAATATATTTATCACGTTTTTTCACATTTTTTTGCAATTTCTTCTATTTTTCATTTTTCTGTTTTATAGCATTGACATTATCATGGATTCAAATTTAAACTCAAACCTAATTATATCTCATGATTTTTATCATCATTAAATGTTCTTCATCATTTTTCTATAGTTTTATTTATGTTTTCTTATTGCTTTCTGATTTAATTAATTTATAGCTATTTTTAAATTTTTGGAGTTTTTTCTGAGATTTTCCGAAGAAAACAATTTTGCCGAAACATACTCAACAAAAATCATGCTATTAAAAACCCCATACCGATATTTCTGACAATCAGTTTGACACCTATTGCTACCTTCAAAGAAGTTTATTAGAGGACTCAGCCTCTTCAAAAGCAAATGTAGCTTATTTTGCAAATAGGTAAGTGGAAGGTGGGGAGTAAGTATTTGTTCACATCAATTTGGAGATCGGGATGTCATTAAAATTGGAGGTTGTATCTCGTGCTCCCTTATGGGTTTGAGTCTTGCAAAAATGTTGGGAGGATCTTTTCATAGTGTAGTTAGGCATATTAGGGCATCCAGGTTTGGTTTCATTTGAATTTTGGTTTTGCATGTGGGATCATAGGTTCAAGTGTCAAAGCTGCTTTGATACTATTGTAACAACTTGAGTCACACTCCTACACCGGATTTGGACCCCTGATTTAACAGATCTAACCCACCCCCTTGCAAGTTCAAATGAACTGATATAATCAATCACTTAACAACCTCCTTTATATGTCTTTCAAAATTCTTCGTAATCTTACATATAAGGGATTAAACTTTTGAGGTGTGACACAATTTCTCAATCTAGTGGCGGAGTAATGTTGTAGGCACACCGGTCCATCAAATTTACTTTATTTGCATAGAAGTGCCCCTTAAAGATTGAAATTTAAACTTAGACTGTTCTTTAAAGGTTGAAATTTAAAGACAAAAATTTCTGACTCCACTCTGATATGGACTGCTAACTTGTAATCAATTCCCTTTAAGGCTGACTGGGAATGAGATCAATCCCCTGTTGGCTTGGATTATGATTTCATTCCTCATTCTTGGGTGGCTTCTTCCTACATCATGCGGATTGTTTCCATCGTCGAAATCGAAGGACTCAACCTGTACCAGGGCTTCTGTTTTGGGGGTCTCTCTTACACAATATGTTTGGATTATTGTTTTTATCCTCTGATGAACTTGTGTTCTTGCTCGTTGCCCTGATCGTCTCATACTGGGAAACAACTAGGCCCATATATAGGAGACAAAAATTAGGAACTTTTGCATTCGAACATTTCAATCAGTCATTGATTTGAAAACTTTGGTCAATAAATTGGTTGTGACAATATTTTGCAAAAAGAAAAGAAATTCTGGAAATTTCTGCAAATCCATGGAAAAGTCAAAATTTTGATCTTTTTCTATATGCTTAAGTTTTCCAAACGTCACATTACTAGCAATTGTTAAAAATTTTGGTTTTTTGAAAGTTTAGTAAGCAAAAAGCTTAAATAATTCTATTTATCCATTCTAACTATGACTGAATTTCCAAATTGATTGTATTCCTTGAAACTTTTGGTGGCCTATCAATTCAGAGTTTTAGATTTTGTGTCTTACCTCTTCTTATCACTTTGGAAAGTCCCTATATTATTTGCAGCAGTGAAGTCTTTTTTTTTAGTGAAATAAAATGTGATCAGATTGGATCTTTCAATCGTCAAATTTCTATGTCATGTACATTTGGCATCGTCCAGACTTTGCATGACATCTAACAATAAGAGATGACATGAACGAATTTGACATTCTTATTGACCTTTGTCAAATCTTCATTCCTTTATTCGACTGTTTGAATTTACATGCTTTGACCAAGGTTGATCACTTGATTACTAAGCCAAATAAGAAGTGAAACAGGATTTATAAAAAAGAACTAGCATTTCTACTGTTAACAGCCTCGGCCTTGGAGTTCGTCAAAATTTTATAATATGCTATTTTTTAAATACAAAATCACCCTATATATATATATATATATCATAGTTACAAATAACATCACGGAGTTTTAAACGGCAAGGTTATTGTCAGGTATAATACGTCGATCTTGAAAAAAATAAAAAAAAATGAGAAAAACACGGTAAATTTTTAAAACTAAAAATGAGAAAAAAGTAAAATAAATTAGAAACTAGTAACACAAACACGAAAAGATAAACAGATTTGCAACAAATAAAAAATAGAAAATGAAAAAAAAAAACAGTTTCGCATTAAAAAAACTGAAAAAAATGAAGAAAGTGAAAAAAACTGAAAAAATGAAAAAAAAACGTTAAAAACGGGTTAAAAAGTATTTTTCCCTTTTTAACTTTTTTTTCAAAAAAATGCTGTTTTTTAAAGTTTTAAAAGGCTACTTAATTTATTGCGTTTTTTTTAGTTTTTTTTTTTGAAAAAAACGTGTTTTCTAAGACTGTGATATATATATATATATATATATATATATATATATATATAGAGAGAGAGAGAGAGAGAGAGAGAGAGAGAGGGACACACACACATAGACACGTACATACAAACATACGTATATGATAGAGTTTTAAATTATGATTATCTACCAAAGTTTCTTATTAGCTATCTCTATTGTATGACAATTGCAGGCCAATAGGGAATAATTTGAGGGGTTTGTATCTTTTGTTATTTATTGTCTTTTTGGAGTCTTGGGATTGGAGTTTGTCAGATTCAAATAGGATACATCTTGAACTATATCTGTTTTTTTAGATATTAACATATCCATATTCAAATTCTGATTCGAATGCAAACAATGGATCTAAAATCCAATATCACAATCTGAATTCGAATTTTGAATCAATTCTGGCTGATTTTCAAAATGTAAGAGCATTTGAATATAAGATTTTTATTTAAACTTAAATCCCCATATCTGAATCTGAATCCGAATCCAGTTGGATATATATGTACATCCAAATATGAATCAACATCCAGTCAGATGTCGTTTCTTAAACCCGAATCTGATCCAATTTCTTAATTGGCTTGCCTGAGCTACTTATCTTCCACAGGTATATATGATTGTGATATTTTTAGAGTCTTATGTGAAATAATTGCTTATTTCTGTGCTTTAGCTTATGAATGCTGGATTTTTGTCATTCCAGTAACAAAGGGATCCAAATACTAGAATCTGTATGTGATGGTCAGATCAACTCATTGATTAATTATCATCTATAATCTCTACGACCAATCACCAGGTTTGATTACTCACTTAAAGCAAGACATGAGCCGTGTATATAGGAAAGATTTAGACGTGGATTCTTAATTAGAACCGTGTCTCGGTTGGGGACCCAGTTAACATTAAATTTCTACTTGGGAGGCCCCTCATGCTTCGCTGTGATCGTCAAAATAAAAAATCAAAAGCAACATTTTATCATTTATTCTGATGGATTTTTACAAATTTTCTTTCCCAAACAATCAAAAGCTATGTTACTGTCCTAAATTCGTTTCCTGATGACCTCCTTTATCTGTTCTTTGAATACATAAGAAGGGGCTTCACTGTATGAGGCCCTTGAACAAATGAACAAATTGGGGACTCAATGCTCTGGCTTCTAAACTACAACACAAATCTGAACATCTACACTTGCTAATCATCGATCTGCATGACCCAAGTAGGGGATGTAGACATGGCTGCTGCCTGTAGTGAAGAATCTGTTGACATATCAACACAATAGTGAATCCTTTATCAGCAACGTAAACAGTGAATAGTTGAGCAAGGACTGGATCGGATTAGCTAGAAATATTATTGCCTTGCATTGGCCGGTTGATTGATTCAAGCCTTTGCAAAGTCAATTTGATCCAGTCCACCTGCTTAAAAAAAATATGTTTTTCATTAGTTTTTTTTATCAATATATGAATCAGCAGGCATTCATATTCAACACAACAGTGTGAGTGCGACGCTGAAAAAAATCTGCTTTTGAAACGAGTGGATAAAGATGGCATAACTCCAGTCCGGTGATTTAGATGATGTAGTTGCAAGTCAAAACAAAATATTAAATTGTCAAACTGCTTGTTTCCACTTCTAAGTCTTGAACAAGATATAAAAACTAATAAAAAAACAATAACAGGTGGATTGAATCAAATTGATTTACTCGTTTTTTCACTTTAGGCATTTTGTCACTCCTTTTTATTGTCAAACTGCTTGTTTCCACTTTCTAAGTCTTGTTTATTTCTTATATATTTTTTAATGTGGCCTTATTAGTTTCTCATTTGTTTGATTGTTCTCTGACTTTTAAATTTTTTCTAAAAATGTACCATATGTTTCCATTATTTTTATCTTTTTTTTAAGCTCATCGTTGAGAAAAACCACTCCATTTAAAAGGCAAAAACGATATTTGTGACTATGGTCGAACCCAGCTTTGGGAATCTAAAAGAAAAAAAGAAGAAGTTCAAATTGACAACTTTGATTTGGGACTGAATAGAGTGGAAAAGTGGTCAAGGAAGATAAGATAAGGGTGGCCAAGAAAAAGCCTCATTGATGTAACCATTAGTCGTGCGGCTGGATTTGGAATTGTGAAGCAATATGTTCCAAAGCAGTAGACCTGAGTCTTCTTCAATTTCTAGAAAAACACACAACTTTTTGAGAAGTGAATCCATACATAAACTAAAGACCCAGCTTCTTCTTCTGTTCGTGCATGTTTTGCATAGAAAATTGGAGCGGCATGGCAACCACCGGCTGGTCCCCTCAGCTGCTTGGGTTTCTTTTGTGTTTCTCCTCCTTTGCCTTCATTGTGGTTCTCGGCCAAGGGGAGGTGCCCTCAGCCCCTGTTTCTCTGAGCAATGTGACTGATCAATTCGCATTTCTGTCTTTCAAATTCCTTGTCACTAAAGACCCTCATAATGTGTTATCAAATTGGAATTCCAACATCTCCTTCTGCGACTGGACTGGAGCTTCATGCAGTTGTGGTTCACAAAGAGTAGTTGCTCTGAACCTCTCTGAAAATGCACTTGAAGGTACTCTCTCACCATACATCAGCAATCTCTCCTTCTCACAGGTTCTTGATCTCTCGACCGACAGTTTCCACGGTCAACTTCTCGTTGATTTTAGTCGTCTCCCTCTGTTAGCGAATCTTATCATAAGTACAAACAATTTTCAAGGGTTGATCCCACAAATGCTGAGCCGTTGTCGTCGCCTCCAAGTACTTTCGACAATAGAAAATGAATTCTATGGAAGCATTTCGGAGTTCCTAGGCAGTTTGCTGGAACTGAAGCACATAAACCTTTATGGTAACAGGCTCGCCGGCACCATTCCAGTCACTTTTGCCAACCTCTCAAAGCTGGAGCACCTTAATATTGGTCAAAATTATATGCATGGGAAGATTCCTTCCGAGTTGGGAAGCATAACCCACTTAACATTCTTTAGTGTGGAAATGAACAATCTCACCGGTACACTGCCTGACAGCTTGTTTATCCTATGAACTCTTCAGATTTTGAGTTTCACGACCAATCAAGTAACAGGGCATCTCCCAAAAGATGTTGGCCGCTTCCTGCCCAATCTCCAACAACTCTATGCCGGTACAAACAATTTTGATGGCCCTCTCCCGGCTTCTCTTTCTAATGCTACAAGACTTCAACTTCTTACTGCAGAAAGCATTAAATTTAGTGGGCTGATACCATTAGAATTAGGTAGTCTTACACAACTCAAGTACCTTTACCTTTGGGAAAATATATTGACCAATGCCCATGGCAGTCATGAGCTCTCCATTCTCACATCCTTCACCAAGTGTCGGATGCAACAGAAAGTTAATATATCACAAAACCTTTTGAACGGCACTCTTCCTGTCTCTTTTGGAAATCTGACAACCACCTTGTGGAGACTTGTGCTTTCCTCCAATCTGATTGAAGGTACCATCCCATTGGCCTTATCCAACTTGACCAATTTAATTTGGTTAGATTTGAGATTCAACAAAATAAAAGGACTCGTTCCACCAAATATAGGATCAATGAACAGGTTACAAACACTAGGTCTTTCTGGCAACGCATTAGAAGGTTCAATTCCAGACTCACTTTACCAGTTGGTTAGCATGTCTATTTTTATATTGACCACAACATGCTAATTGGGTCAATTTCAAGCTCCTTAAACAATATCACTAGTTTGCGAAGCCTAGATCTAAGCTCAAACAATTTGTCATCAACACTACCGCCTGGTCTTTGTGAGTTGAAGGACTTGTTGGAGCTGTACTTGTAGGACAACTCCTTCACTAGGGTCACCTGCCTTTGAGTCTTGGGAATTTTTCCATGATGATCAACATGGATATCTCTGCAAACAAGTTGAATGGAGAGTTTCTTGCATCATTATCAAAGCTCCAAATGCTGAAGTATTTGAATCTCTCTTGGAACACAATTGATGGTCACATTTCTAAACAACTTGATCACATGCTAAACCTTGACACTATTGACCTTTCCAATAACAAGCTTTCTGGTAAGATACCAAAATCATTGGAGAAACTTCAACACATCAAAAGTCTTGGACTTGTCCTTCAATCAATTGGAAGGAGAGATTCCAAGTGGTGGAAAGTTTGCAAACCTTTCTGCCAATTCATTCATAGGGAACTATGCACTATGTGGAGCTCCCAAATTCCATGTCCCATTGTGCTTAAACAAAACAGAGAGGCAAAGTAAGAGCAATGCGGCTAGAGTCATTGCCGCTTGTGCAATTGGAGGCTCAGCATTTGTGGTCATTGTTTGCACACTCATTGGTATCTCATTCTATAGAAAGAGGGGAATGTTGAAACAACCGGATGAAATTGAAAGATTACGAGGGATTACACTTCGAGTGAGTTCTTACAGAGAGCTATTGCATGCGACGAGCAACTTCAGTAATGCAAATTTTCTTGGGAATGAAAGCTTTGGTTCAGTGTACAAAGGAATTCTACTAGATGAAACGGCAGTGGCTGTTAAGGTCCTCAATTTGCTATTTGAGGGAATATCTAAAAGTTTTGACATTGAGTGCACTGTCTTGCACCAAATCAGGCACTGAAACCTCGTTAAAGTCATTACATCTTGCTCTAGTACAGATTTCAAGGCTTTAGTTCTCCAATACATGCCCCTTGGCAGCCTAGAAGTCTGTCTATATTCAGGTGACCATCGCTTGAACCCCACCGGGGGACCAGCCCTAGCGCCATGGTCCTGATATGCAGTGCTAAGTTGTGTTTTTTCTCACTTCCATGTTTCCGATGATGTTGTTTCGACTGCAGGTCCTCCTAAATGATGGAAATTAGTCAGCCAAAAATCTTTGTATATAGAATTAGATACTCATACAGGGTTTTCTGGTGAGTGGGAGGCTAAATCCGAATGCCCAAGTGAAAATAGAAGCCTCTCCATTCCTCTAAGGCCTAAATACTGTTTTTTTTTTTTTTTGCTTCAGGATAATGCTCTCAAGAAATGGATCTGCTGGAGGGTAGGCCTCCCACCTGTTATTAAAAGAAACCTGGTAACGCTGTCACTATATTTCACCTTGCGTATTGATACATCTCTTTTGCAGTACAAAGGAATGATCCTAGGAGTGGAGTTCATCATAGTCTTCATAAGGATGTGATCAAGTTTTGTTGTAAATCGATTCCCTTTAAGGCTGACTGGGAATGCGATCGACCCCCTGTGGCTCTGTTTCAGGGTCGGGTTGGATTTTGATTTCATTCCTCATTATTTTGTATACTGTCTTCTGGTTCTTCCTACACCATTCGTACTGTTTCCATTGTCGAAATGGAAAGACTCAACCTGTACCCAGGCTTCATGTGTTGTGGGGGTCTCTCCTACAGAATATGTTTGGATTATTCTTTTTCTCCTCTCATGAACTTGTGTTCTTGATCGTTGCCCTTATCTCTCAAACTTGGAAACAACTAGGCCCATTTATAGGAGACAAAAATTAAGAACTTTTTCATTGGAATATTTCAATCAGTCTTTGAGATTTGAAAATTTTGGTCAATAAATTGGTTGTGACAATATTTTTCAAAAAAAAAAGAAAAGAAATTCTGCAAATTTCTGCAAATCCATGGAGAAGTCGAAAATTTGATCTTTTTCCTACATGCTTAAGTTTTCCAAACGTTAGTAAGTAAAAAGTTTAATAATTATCTTTTTCCTACACTATTAGCAATAGTTAACAATTTTGGTTTTTTGAAAGTTTAGTAAGTAAAAAGTTTAATAATTATATTTTTCTGTTCTAACTATGACTGAATTTCCAAATTGATGGGATTCCTTGAAACTTTTGGTGAGCTATCAATTCATAGTCTTAGATTTAGTGTCTTAGCTCCCTTATCATTTTCGAAAGTCCCTAACTTGCAGCAGTGATCTTTTTTCCATAGTCAAATAAAATATGATCAGATTGGAGCTTTCAATCGTCAAATTTCATGGTCATGTACATTTCGCATCGTCCAGACTTTGCATATGACATCTAACAATAAGAGATGGCACAAATAAATATGACATTCTTAATGACTTCTGCCAAATTTTCGTTCCTTTCTTCGACTGTATAAATTTACATGCTTTGACCAAGGTTGATCAGTTGATTACTAAGCCAAAAAAGAAGTGAAACAGGATTTATCAAAAAGAACTAGCATTTCTACTGTTAACAACCTATGCCAGGAGTTCGTCGAAAATTTATAATCTGCTATTTTTAAATACAAAATATGCCTTATATATAGACACACAGACACACGCAAAAACACACGTACATACACACATACATATATGATAGAGTTTTCAATTTTGGTTATCTACCCAAGTTTCTTATTAGCTATCTCTATTGTATGACACTTGCAGGCTCGTAGGGAATAATTTGAGGGGTTTTGTATTTTTTGTTATTTATTGTCTTTCTGGAGTCCTGGTATTGGAGTTGGGAGTAGGGATGTGAATATGTCAGATTCAAATAGAATACATCTTGAATTATATCTGTTTTTTTGGATATTCACATATCCATATTCAAATTCTGATTTGAATATAAACAATGGATCTAAAATCCAATATCACAATCTGAATTCGAATTTTGAATCAATTCTGGCTGATCTTCAAAATGTAAGAGCACTTGAATATAAGATGTTTACATAAACTTAAATCCAATCCATATCTGAATCTGAATCCGAATCCAGTTGGATATATATGTACATCCAAATCCGAATAAAGATCCAGTCAGATGTCGTTTCTTAAACCCCAATCCGGTCCAATTTCTTAATTGGATGTTAAATTTTTTTCATATCCGATATTTTTTTAACTGATTTGGTTGGATATCCAATTAAAATCAGATATAAATTTGGAAGGGATTGGCTCTATAAGACCTTTCGCCTATGATTGACCATATCCATTCAATGACAAATTCTAAAGTTCTCTTTGTTGGACTTTCACAGGTTATTTTTTCATTTTAATTCTACATGCTTCCTAACTTCATTTGGTTTAGCACTCAAAATAATCTTATTTGATCATTTTCTTGGAACTACGATGGCTTGAGCAGCCTTTACTCGGCCAAAGATATCAGAGATGGTGATAGCAGCCACTACAAGAAAACCCCTTATCTCTCATGGGGCTTTTTTTCACCACCAACAGAGCTGGGTGAACACATCATAACTTGCCTTTGCATATGGCAACAATTACAGTATGTAAGTGTTCGATATATCTGTCCCGAATATTAGGCAGATTTATGTAATATTATGTTAGAACATTCCATGTATCTATCCTAAATATTATGGCAGATACATATAACAATAATGTCCTGTTGTGATTACCAGACGACCCCTAGTTCCTGCTTTGTTCCTAGAGCTTCTAGCATGCATCTTTGATCATGGATTCATTCGTCTCGATAGTATGTTTAAGATGCTTATGTCAAGACATTTAAATGATATTTTCATTTTTTTTTGGAGCTAGATGTTGGTGGTTGTTGGCTTTCATCGGCTACTTACCTTCCACAGGTATATATGATTGTGATATTTTTGCACTCTTGTGTGAAATAATTGCTTATTTGTGTGCTTTAACTAATGGATGCTGGATTTTTGTCGTTCCAGTAACATAGGGATCCAAATACTTGAATCTGTATGTGATGGTCAGCTCAACTCCGTAAATGCATCCACATGACAAAGCTAGGAAGACAAAAAATGTCGTTCCAAATTAAAATATGCAACTGCCTTTCTTTTTAAAAAAAGTTTTGGAAACATTAAACTCTCTAAATTAGTGTTCACCTTAATTTAACGTGAGCTAGGCTTCAAGCTGCCTGATCTCCTTTTACAAAATTGTAGGAAAAAAGTTACGCATTGAGCATCCCAAGACGGATTTTATATGTTCGTACATATGTTGGCCAAATCTGGATGCTTGGAGAATGATTTTTCTCTAGTTGGACGATGAATTGGCTCCTAGCATCTATCACGTATGTGCCCAATCTTCTTGCAGTGATTGCATTTGAACTTGCTTCAGGTTCTCTGGCTATTACAACTGTCATTGGATAGTTTGGAATCCCCTTTTCTGTTGCTGATGTAAACGTAGCACACCATCATCTCAAGAGTTTCTTCACCACCATTACTTTTGTGCGTGCTACCTCTCTTTTTATGGCCTCGCACACATTGTTAAATGTTGGAAGAGGAGACACCATCAAAATTTGACTTCGGACAGCTTCATAATCATTGGCTAGACCAACAAGAACTTTGAAGATCTTATCTTCTTCAAATTTTCATTTGTAAACATCAGGCTCAGAGGTAGCTAGTCTGTATTGCAAAAGTTCATCATAGAGACTTTGTATCTGACCAAAATAAAATTGAATTGGCTCATCTCTCAAAATAAGTTTATTGACTTCCATTTGAATTTCATATACACGAGCCATATTGTTTTGCTTCCCATATGGCTCTTTTAAGGTGTCACAGAGTTCCTTTGTTGTTTCTTGGTAAAGAAATAGATTTGCAATAGGCTGCTCCATGGGGTTGATGAGCCATGACATAACCTTGTTGTTTTCTGACTCCCACTTACTTAGGATTGTCTTTGTTAGGATATTTTATGAAGCCGTTGATGCATCCAAATTTTGATCGCTCACTGAGGAACAAACAAGGAGCCTTTGCATAGCTTAGATAATTTACGCCATTGAGAGGCGTAGAGGTAATCTTCAATGTGTTGTTCCTGTATTGCTTTTGACACTGCTGGAGCTGCCTTGATTAGATTCTGCTATAAAGACTATAGAAAGCAATGACTCACAATGCCTGCTTTGATACGATGTTATAAACTTTGTAACCAGCAAAGCATGCTGGATGAAGGGGAGAAATCAAGAGAACGAAAACAGGAATCACGTGGTTCGGCAACTTGTGCCTACATCTATGGGAAGGGAGAGATTCAGATTCTCACTGAATCGCATCTTGTTTGGTACAGCTCCAATAAATAGAATATAAAGAGAACATAAAAAGGAAGGTGAGGAACAAGATCTGTGCAGTAACAAAATGGGGAACAAATATTTCAATAAAAGAAAAGATATTCCAAAAAAATTGTGACAATTTGATCTGAAATGTACTCCCGTTTTGGCGCACTAGACTTCCTTCCGAAAATCTCCAACAAAACGAGCTTAAGCTCGACTCCTCGTGTACCCCCAAGGACTAGTCCCCACATATTGTAATACAAACAACGTATGCCAGATGTTCCCGATCTTATTTTTTAAGCAATCAAATATTCAAGACTGCCCTAGATGATGGTCCGATCCGTTTGCAGTAAAAACCAGTTTTTGAATCAAATAGACAATGCTGCCAATTTGGTGAATAACCTAAATGATTTAGCTGCAAATCAGAAAAAAAAAAAATCAATCTTTGGGCAAAATGAGTGGAAGAATATATATATATATATATATATAAGAATTATATCTAGCTTATATTTTTTTTATGTAATTTTTAAACTTGCAATGAAGGAAAGAAATTAGATCAAATGGAGAGTCGGTAAATAAGCTTAAATGAGTAAATCTTGAGCAGCAACTTGGTCTACCAAGTTTGAGCTTGAGCTGATCCTGTAATAGCTTGACCTGAGGTTGAGCCAACAATATATGAGCGGACTTGTAAGCCAGGGCATCGGCCCGCCCCAATTGCATTAAGAAAAAAAATTAATATAACATAATACACAAAAATAATTAATGGTAATAAAATATTAGAAATATATATAAATTAATAAAAAAAATTCGTTATCAGGCCCACTCGGGCCGGCCCTGGTCACGTTTTCTCGGACCCAAACCCGGGCCCGAATCTGGCCGGGTACCGGGTACCCGACGGTGACCCGGCCTGATGCCTAGGTTTACTGACTTGAGCTGGCCCTGACCAAGCTGAAACCTTGAGCTCGACGCCACGTGTGCAGCCCGAAAACTAGTCCCCCTAATATTGTAATACAAACAACGTACGCCCAGATATTCAGTACCTTATTTTTGGAGCAATCAAACATTCAAGACTCCCTCATGGTCTGATCGCTATGTTGTAAGAACCGGTATCTGAATCGACAATGTATGCTGCCAATTTGGTGGACCAGCCAATTCAATAATGTAAACGATTTAGATGCAAATCAGGAAAAAAAGAAAAATTAATACAAAAAGAATGTAAAATGTTGTGAAGAGTAGAAACCCGACAAAAAGAGAACATGATATTGGAAATATGTTGTGAAGGTAAGGGTTGCTCTGAAAAAGACATGGTAATCTTCCGTGCCAAGCAGGGTGCTTGATGGAGAAATCAGAACGATATCACTTTCGCTTCAAGAGAAGTAGACTTGAGTCTCCCAACAATTTAAATTAAACAAAAAAAAAGGTGAGTTTTTCTGGAAGAGAATCTATAAAAGGACCTTGCTAATTGTCCTGGTGATAACATGACTTGGCACCTTAATTAAACACTAGTAGTATGTAGAATCGATGTACATCAGCCATTTTCTATCCTGGTTTGAACCAATAGACGTTCAAGGCAGCTACCCATCATAGTCTGATTGAGACGTTGTAAAAATCAGCTACGAGTGGAATGATTCTTTTGTAATAGAAGGGAGGGCAGCCCTATCTACGAGTGGATGATTCATTGTCGTGGGATAAATTGTATTGGTAATGGCTCTTTAACCTGTTTTTTCATCCACTCATTTCAGAGGTCTATAGTTTTCTTGTGTTTTGATTCAGAATTAAATATTCTAGTCATGGAAATAGGCTGTCATTCAATCCTTAATAAAAGGATATGTTCTGTACCAATGAAATATGGATTCCGACTTATTTTTGTTACTAAGTTGGGTTTGCAATAATTTGTAAAACACATGGGTTTGGTAGAAAGAGATAAGTGGAGGTAAATCAGTGTCTTCGATGTATCAGCCAATCTGGTGATTTTAACGACTTAATTAGTTTTGAATTGGTTCAAAATATTAAAAATCAGATTCTTCTGATAAATAAATAAATGATGTATAAAAGCTAATAAAAAGCAATAATTTTTATATTGTACTAAACAAGCAACATAGTTGCACATCATGTTTTTACATTATTGATGAGAGCCACCACTTATAGGGCAAAAACATGTAAAACCCCCAAAAATAAGTCAGCCGAATAATTCAGCAAAGATAAATGCGACAGAGAAAAATGCTTTTTCCCAATTTTTCCTTGTTTTTTCCCATTTTTTTCGTTTTTGACATTTTTTCACATTTCTTATTGCGAAACAGCTTGTTTCCATTTTCTAATTTTTTATTTTTGCTTACCTGTTTATTTTTATGTTGCCTTATTAGTTTCTCATTTATCTTACTTTCCCCTACTTTTTAGGTTGTTTCAAATTTTTTAAAAATTTACCATATGTAATTCCCTTATTTTTCCATGCTCATCATATTATTTGATAGAAAAGGAGAAACCATATCTGTATAAACTATGGTCGAGATTTTGGATACATAGAAAAAAAAAGTTCAATTGACAACTTTGATATGGGATTGAATAGCGTTGAAAACTTGGAAAGGGAAATAAGATAAGGGCTACTGTCTCATTGATGTAATCATCAGTGGTTCCGCTGGATTTGGAAATGTGAAGCAATGTCTTCCAAAGCAGTAGACCTGAGTCTTCTGCAACTCCAAGAAGAAAAGAACACAAAATTCAAGAAGAGAATCTATATATAAATTAAATACCTTGATTCCTGTTCATGGTTTTTCTACATAGAAATTTGGACAGGCATGGCTACCATCAGTCCATTACCTCAGCCACCTGGCTTTCTTGTGTGTTGCGCCTTCACCTTCACTCTGGTTCTCAGCCAGATGGAGGCAATCTCAGCTCTTGCTTCTCTGAGGACCGTGACTGATCAATTTGCATTGTTGTCTTTCAAATCCCTTGTCACTAAAGACCCTTATAATGTGTTATCAAATTGGAATTCCAGCATCTCCTTCTGTGACTGGAATGGAGTTTCTTGCTGTCATGGTTCAGAAAGGGTCGTTGCTCTGAAACTCTTCGACAAGGCACTTGAAGGTACAATCTCCCCATACGTCAGCAATCTCTCCTTCTTACGGGTTCTTGATTTCAGGAACGATAACTTCCATGGTCATCTTCCCATTGATTTTAGTTGCCTCCCTTGGTTGGAAAAACTTTCCTTATGGAAAAACCATTTTAAAGGGTTAATTCCACAAACACTGAAACATTGTCATCATCTCCAAGTACTTTTGGCACCAGAAAACGAATTCTATGGAAGCATTCCAGAGTCCCCAGGCCGCTTGCCAAAACTCAAGGTCATTAATCTTTTTGGTAACAGGCTTACCGGAATCATTCCAGTCACTTTTGCCAACCTCTCAAAACTGGACGCTGTTGATATTGGTCAAAATCACATACACAGTAAGATTTCTTCCGGGTTGGGGAGCACAAACCGCTTGACATGATTTAATGTGCAAATGAACATTCTCACTGGTGCATTGCCTGAGAGCTTGTTTAACCTATCTGCTCTTCAGTTTTTGAGATTTGAGATGAATCAACTCACAGGGCATCTCCCTAAAGATGCTGGCCGCTTCCTGCTTAATCTCAAGGAACTCTACTTGGGTGCAAACAACTTTGATGGCCCTTTTCCACCTTCTTTTTCAAATGCTACTAGTCTCCAAATTCTTATTGCAGAAGACAATAAATTTAGTGGTGCTAGACCGTTAGAATTAGGTAGTCTGACACAACACAGGAGGCTCTGTCTTTGGGGAAATATGTTCACCAATGCCCCTGGCAGTTGTGAGCTTTCCATTCTCACATCCTTCACCAAGTGTCAAATGGTAAAAGAAATTTATCTCTAAAAAAAACCTTCTAAACGGTATTCTTCCTGCCTCCATTGGAAACCTCACAACCACCTTGTGGAACCTTAACCTTTCCTTTAATGAGATTGAGGGTACTATCCCATTAGCTTTACCCAACTTGACAAAGTTGTTGTCCTTAGACTTGAGTTTCAACAAAATAAAGGCATCTATTCCACCAAATATGGGATCAATGGAAAAGCTACAGGAATTAACTCTTTCTGGCAATGCCTTAGAACGTTCAATTCCAAACTCACTTTACCAATTGGTCCACATGGGTAATCTTTATTTGGACAATAATGCACTAAGTGGGCCAATCTCAACCTCTATAAACAATCTGACGAATCTACAGATGTTGTACTTAAATTCAAACAGTTTCTCATCAGCACTTCCTCCTGCCCTTTGTGAGTTGAAGGATTTGATATGGCTTTACTTGCAAGACAACTCTTTCACTGTTCTCCTGCCTTTAGATGTGGGAAATTTGGTTGCAGTGGACAAAATGGATATCTCTGTAAACCAGTTGAGCGGAGAGCTGCCTGTGTCCTTATCAGAGCTCCAAAGTCTAGAGTATTTGAATCTCTCCAAAAATTCAGTTAATGGCAACATTCACGGAAACATTGATGTTATGGTAAATATTAAAATTATTGACCTTTCCTACAATAACCTTTGCGGTGGGATTCCAAAATCATTGGAAAATCTTCAACAACCCCAAGTCTTGGATTTATCCTTCAACCGATTGGAACGAGCGATTGCAAGTGGTGGAAATTTCACAAACCTTTCCATAGATTCATTTGTAGGAAATTATGCACTATGTGGAGCACCCAAGTTCCATGTGCCAGTATGTTCAGATGGAGTGAAGAAGCACAACATTGTCAACATGATCAAAGTTGATATTTTTTTAGCAAGTGGGGGCTTTATGCTTCTACTGATTGTATGGATACTCATTTTTGTTGAAAAATATAGAAAGAGCGGGTTGGAGAGACATTATCATGAGGTTGAAAGATTTCATGGAATTGTCCTCCCAGTGATCACTTACAGAATGTTTTCTCAAGCGACAATCAACTTCAGCGATGCAAATTTTATGGGCACTGGAAGCTTTGGTTCAGTGTATAAAGGAATTTTGGCGGATGGAACAACGGTGGCTGTTAATGTCCTAAACTTGTTATCTGAGGGAGCATAAAAAAGTTTTGACATTGAATGCAATGCAATGTGCCAAATTAGACACCAAAACCTTCTTAGAGTCATCACATCTTGCTCCAGAGCAGATTTCAAGGCTTTAGTTCTCCAATACATGCCCCTTCGGAGCCTAGAAGTCCGTCTATATTCATGTGGCCATCACTTGAATCTCTTCCAAAGATTGGGTATCATGATTGATGTTGCTTGTGCACTAGAATATCTTCACCATGGTTGCTGGGAGGCTATTGTTCATTGTGATCTAAAGCCAAGTAAGTGCTCCTAGATGAGAATATGACAGCACATGTTGGTCACTTTGGCATTGCAAAGATGCTAGTTGGTCACAAATCTTCAACTCTTACAAGCACGCTCAGAACCACTGGATACATTGCGCCAGGTACCAACTCTTTGTCCTATCATAAATTCTATGCTTGAACTGCTTCTTAGACAACTTGGTCCTGCTTACCATGGAGAGGAAGTTCTATCAACATGCATAATTTCCAAATATCAAGCTTTAATTTAAGATTACCTACCAGTTGACAACTGATTACTTGGATTTTATTATGAAAAAAGAGAAAAATCAGATTAATAAGTGAAATTAATGGGGATGATACTATGCAATTTTGCAGTTGAATATGAGTCTGAATCAAATAAGATGGTGAACATTAAACCTAATTATTCACACACATACATTAATTCCAGCAAGTCTGCCTTTTGAGTGTGTTTCTTTCTTTAGTAAAATTTCACTTCCTCCTTACAAATGCATGGAAACAAAAAATAGAGTTTCATGTACACCATAAATCAAAATAAAATAATTAGACTTAATTTTTTGCACCACTTTCTTTATTTCTGAATCCATCACATTAACGACAATGTGCATTGTCTACTAAATATTGTATGAATTAGAATTCGGGGCCACCGGAAAGGTGTCAACCAAAGCAGATGTCTACAGCTGTGGGATTCTTCTGCTTGAGGTGTTTACCAGAAGAAAGCCTACTGATGAAAGTTTTAATGGGGACTTTACTTTGAGGCAGTGGGTGGCTGAAGTGTTTCCGCTTCCAATTTCAGATGTCATCAATGGTCATCTTCTGAAGCAAAATAGCAGTGAAACAGTTTCAGATCATGCTGCCGAAGGACATCTTCTGAAGCAAAATAACAGTGGAACTGTTCTAAATGAGCTGCTTGTCATGATCATGGAGACGGGGTTGTCATGTTCAAGGAAAGCACCAACTGAGAGAATGGGCATGAAGGCGGTGGTCGCTAGGCTTAAAACGATACAACGGAAGGCTTCCCCTTTGAAAGAATGACAAAAATAAACCAATCCTTTATATGTATAAATTGGGATCCTTATTGGATCCACTTGAATATTGGACCCGCATTTTTATTCAGTTATGAAATCTCATGACCAATCTAAATCTGTTTACTCCAAATTTTTGCATCCAAAATCAGGTGATCAAGTGGCAGCTAAGCTTAGTCCAACCGGATCGAGTCCGCTCTCCAGAATGGAGAATTCCTAGTACCACCAGGAAGCATCTCACGTCTCACAAAAATGCACACAGTTCTTCCATGATAAACTAAATGATATATAAAATTATTACCATCTAAAAGCACATTTATGCATGCCTATGTTTTCACGCCTGACGACTCTAGAATTAAAAAAAAGAAATGAAAGGAAAAGAAAAATGTACCTCCCTGGCTGGACGACACCACCTCCCTGGCTGGACGGCTT
Source organism: Nymphaea colorata (assembly GCF_008831285.2). NCBI lineage: Eukaryota > Viridiplantae > Streptophyta > Magnoliopsida > Nymphaeales > Nymphaeaceae > Nymphaea > Nymphaea colorata. The sequence goes on from NC_045148.1 coordinate 22,539,337, forward strand.
CCTCCCTGGCCTGATGGCGAGTGGTCGATTTAAAGTATCAAAAAATTTTATTTCCGCTAGCATGTTGGGCATTCCTGCTACCGTGATATGCGATTGATTCTAGAATGAAAATCTCATACTTTTGGGAAGATTTTATGAAGTTTTTGTGCTAGAAGCGTTCTAGGATCGACACCTAAAAGGATTTTCATTAAAACCTATCAACATTTGAATCAATCTTTAACTGAAAACCTCTGATTTCTATTGTCTTGTGATTTCTCCTTTTCCAGCAGAAAATCTTGATTTTCAACGCACAATTCGGTTTTCCGAAGATTGAAAATTTGTGATTTTGCTTGAAAACGGTTTAGGTTGAGTTAGAGCATTGTTGCATCAAGAAACGAGTAGAAGTGCTTCACATTTGATCGGTTTTGGAGAAAATCCAGCGGCTGGTCGGTTACTCTGCTTTTCCTGCAGCAAATCTTTGATTTTCAGTACTAAAATTGGCTTCTCCAGGCCGATTAAATTGAGTTTTTTTGGCTCCAAAAGGGCTGAGAAGTGAGTTTTGATAGGTTTTCGAAGCAAGAATAATCAAAATAACCTAGAACAGGCAGGATTATGAACCAAACCACAAGGCTGCTTTCACCAGCCACTTTCTTTGAAAAACCGGTGAAAAGATTGAAAACTCCAGCATCAAATTGGCACTATTTTTGTTTATACTTTGCTGTTTTAGTTACTTTTATATATTAACCGTATTCTCCTTTTCAGATATTCATACACTCGGATTTGAATGCGAATGAGAGAAGGTCATATCCGAATTTGTATCTGAAATCAGAATTCAAAATCTGATTCCAATCTGAATGTGACTTTTATATTCATATATGAATCTGAATCTGAATCCGGATTTGGAACTCAAATCCAGCTGATATTCAACATTTGCACTAATAAGTTTTTGGATTTAAGATCCACATTTTTCACTCACGTGGAATCCACTGTTTGTTTGAACAGTGGGTCATATAGAAAAAAGATTTGAGATCCGAGGGGATCTCAGATCCACGGGCAAATAAATGCCTCCTATGGGATGCCAATTCGAGTCGGATATTGGGTAGTCTCCAAATCCTTTGTCACATATGATACTGGAATCAAAACTAATTAGTGATTTGGATTCAAATCTGTCATTGATTCTGAGTTCAAATTCAAAGCAAACCTGAATCCAAAAACTTATGGAACTCCTCTAAATGCTCATCTAACTTTTAGTGGTGCACTAAAAACACAAGGTTAAATTTCTTTGTTTAACAGCAATTTATGTAATACAAGCAGTTACTTTATTTAAACTTGAGCAAGTTATTGTTAGCCTTTCAATTTATGTTGCAACGTAGAAAAAAAAAACTGGAATTTAGCCTACATAATAGGGCTACGGAATTTTTTACTCGAAATAGACTTCAATGTTGCTAAATTCTAGTTAGGCCATGAGTCATTACATAAATGACATTGTAGGTGGAAACTGTCTCAAATGAGTGTCACTGGATAACTTGTCTTAAATAAATTGTCCAGTGGAAAACTGAGGCATGGTTTTCAAACAGTGCTAAGACAAAAACGACAATGAGCAAAGCATGTCCAGGTTCTACTGAAGAGATAAATCATGGTCAGAACTTGAGTCAAAATTTATCATGAGATGTTTTGTCCACCCCTACAATGTATATTCATTCTTGGCAGCTGAGCTCAAAGGTCACAGGAATTGGAACGCCGTCTTCGGTTAGAACAGGAAAACATAATAAAATAAAAAGAAATTTCAAGAAGACTGGAGAATAACTAGTGACATGAACAACCATTTTCACATTGTCATAAAACACAATGTAAGCTTTGCACCACTACTAAAAAAAAATGTGTTTGCCAATAGCTCTAAGTTGTTACTAACTTAAGCTTGTTTTTACTTTATAAAAATGACTAATAGACCCTTAATAAGGACAAATTATACATACATTAGTCTGTATTAGATCAAGTCACGTTTTAAGGGGGTTATGACCAGCCATCCATTGGCCAAAATGTAGATGGATATTGTGCTAACCCATCCAAGCTTTTGGTACATTGAATTAAAGATCTGCTGCGAAACATGACATTCACACTTGATTTTGATGTTGCCAAAACCGCAGTATTAGATTTTTTTATGTATTTATTAATTTTTAAATAGAACTCTGAAAATTGTAAGTTGGGGGTGCTTCTAGGAATAAGAGGAAGCATGAATGGAGGAATTCAACTTTTTAATATAAAAAGCTTGTTTGATTTAAAATGAAAAATTCATTCTCATTAAATTTTGCCATCACTCAAATACTTTGTATTCACTCCATAATCACTTAACTTTCTTTTTCATCGTTTTACTGTTTTTTTTCTTTATTTTCTTCTTTGGGGCAACAGAGTGTGAGTTTGTTATTGAAAAGAAATAATTATAAAGGAAAATCATCCAACCTATGTTCTTGTTCTCTTGTATTCAATTTGAGGAAGTAAATACAAAAGTTTGAAAGTATCTTTTACAACCATTTCATCTTCTTTCTTATTGAATCAAACCAATCTTGTAATTGTGAAGAAGAGCACGTTTGAGTGGGTATACAAAACATTTTAAAATGCATTTGGTCACTCCAAGTGAAAGTCTGGGTTGGGGTGGCACTTCTTCGGATTGGGTATCAAAAATATTTCAAAATGCATTTAAAGGTTAGCCTCGAAGTAGTACTGCTCAACTTAGTACCCCACTATGATTCTTATTATTATCTACAAGGCGGTAAAGTTCATATTTGTTGACATAAAGCAGTGCCTTTATTTTGGAAGACTTCTTCCTCTTTTCTTGCAAGTTCTTATATGTAAAAGATCAACTTAAACCTATATGAAGAATTTATGATATATGTACAATTTGTTCATTCTATGTATGAATAGAGTAAACAGACCTTAGCCTTATGGTTCATACAATATGTTCATTTATTTATATTGGCTAATTTGTTGAAAATTTTGGTTCCAGGTTGCAACAATTGCATGGTTTGGTTTGAAGCTGATTCTGTTTGCGGTAGTCATTCTGCTCCAATTCCTTTGGTGCTTGTTCTTCCATATATACATATGCCGCTTCTTCCAATGCATTCGGCAATACAAGAATGCAAAGGAAAAAAAAACTTGTCTTTTTAATGCGAAGAATTTTTATTCATTCTATATTTTTAGTCACGAAGATATGCTGCCTACATGAGAAATCATATACAGCAAAGGAACAGTTAAATACTGGTTAACTCGAACTTGCATGTCAAACTCGAGCCATGCTGCAACAGGGAAAAGAAAATTAGAACAGAGGTAATTGCAAAACGAGAGACTGCCCCAACTTACATGGATATTCAGATGGAGAGATTAATGGTGCCCTTGTTGCAGATACAGACAAAATGGGATTTTTTTATCTTCCACAATCAGGGGCAGAGCTGGACTTTTCTTCCTTTCATAAAACAATTAGATATATGGTTAACATATTTTGAATTGACTATGAGTTAAATCTCGTGGGGCTACTCCATATAAGTGGGCCCAAGTTTGAACATTAATTAGGATTCTGATTGTGTGGAGCAATGAAATTCATGTTTTTCAGGAAATTTACAGTAAAAAACCTGAACATTTCGAGGTTTGTGTCTCAAAATTCTGACTTTTCGATCCGTTTTCTTTAAATTAAAGTTCCCACTGACATGACTGAATGTGAATCGAAAAGCTTGGATCGAAAGTCGAGGGTATGAGGTCAAAATTATTGAACAGGCAAAAATTCATGTGTCCTGAAATCAAACACAGGTGGTGTTGGATAGTGGCTATCTCGATATCTCGTAACTGCAAGGCAGTTACGATGTTTTCTCAGAACCTTATCACTAGATAAAGTTTCATCTTTATCTAGACTTTTTCCTAAAAACTCTCTCACTCTAACAGCCCACTATTTATGCCCAGCAAGTCTTTGTGTTAGGGTTTAATCTCTCATTGATTACCCGAGGAGCCCCTTAAAATGAAACCCCTAAATCTGACAGTATCAACTTGCTCTTCTATTTCATATACTTCCTCCATCTCTGCCTCTTCCATCTCTGCCATCTAGCAACTTGAAGAATCACCCTGGAGTATCCGGTGGTGAATCTGCTGAGAAGAACAAACGCCGTTCTGCTGCCTTCACTCCAAAAGGTGGAAGCCACTGCTCTCTAAAGTTTAGACTTAAAACTGGGTCTCTGCAGGGGGCCACAGTGATTCCCTCTCTCTAGGTGGGCTTATGTTATCGATTGTTTATGTTTTGATCACTAAGAATAAGCCAAAACAAACAGTAGGAATGGGAATTCATTTAAAGATGCTGCTGCTCAGAAATTATATGTTTGTCCCACCACCTTCTTACTGTTTTCTTAGGAAATCTCAAATACCCAGAAAAGATGGTAGAATGGGAATCCGAAATTTGCAGTGTAAATCCAATGCAACCTTCCAATCTTGGCTCCCATGAGAGTCTGACTAAGTTAGGAATCTAAGCAAGTTCAGTTACCCTCTTCTTGAAAATTTTTGCTCTTTTCTCCTCAGTGTTTAAGAAACCTTTTATGATCCTCGACCTTCCAAATTCTCACAGAGTGCATGGAAGCCATGGTTCAAGTCCAATCTATAGGCTTTTACCCTTCACAGCCACCATAAGCGACGAAACTACAAGGCTTCCAAGAATGAGTCATACTCCTCACAAGTTCCTAGGTACAATCTGCAAAATTGCCCTCTTCTTGTTAGCAAAATCACAGGGATTGCCTCCATTACCTCATATTTCTGTTGGGAAAGTTTATCTACAGCTGCCTTTCTCATAGTTGCCTTATTTCATTGTTCCCTTACCCATCAAGATCATGTTGCTTTGTTTATCACGCAGGATTCCTGCGTGATTATCTTACCTGAAACGGTTTGGCTTGTACTTACTCTATATATTGAGAGTCCATCTTCTCTCAAGAGCATCACTGAATGAATAATAAAGAGAGAGCTCCATTTTCGGTGGATGCAGGCATTAAAATGTCGAACCAGGTACATGCTTGAGTTTTTTTTTTTTTATGTTTTAACACTTCTTCATAGGAGGCTGGTAGAGTGTGCACACATTTGCTTAGTTACATCTGCACTAGCATATGTGATATGAGGTTCTAATAGTTCATTCTCACACCTATGCAGCTGCAGTTTGCACATGGGAAGCAGGAGCTACGGTCGGCGCCTCAGAGGAACAAGCTTGAGGTATGGCTTAAGAAAACACTGTTGTTACTAGGCCTACTGAGTCAAAATGATCCAGTCGAAAAACCAACGATCTCAACCTACATTAAAGATGGATGAAACATCTGCTGTGAATTTTAAACATGCATTACAAGACTAGAGTCGTATATTTCTGCCTATGATGAAGCATGATAACCATTCACACTTGGTGACAAATTATGAAACCAGTGACGTTTTTAAGGAATTGATTCGTGTCTTGTGCATTTGGACAGGTCAACAGGCCTAAAGTGAGTGCTCAAGGATTAAGTACACCTCGGGAAGTGATGCCAAGCGAAGAGGAAAAGAAGATAATGCCTCAAATGGAGGAATTTGAAGCGATGGTGGATGCGGCTATCAATACCAATGCAGATGTGTCCCACAACAAGCGAAGGGTACCCATCTTTGTGGCTCTAACAGATCCCTGAACTCGCACTCTTAACATTCTTCATCGCCTTACCATTCCTTCTGCGTCTATGTGTTCACTTGCTTGTTATAAAGAATTTTCCATTGTGAGATGTGTTGACACGTTTGGAGGATGACTACTTAAGATAGATGTTAAAACTTCCACCTTTTATCTGGATATCATGCCTTTCCATGTAATGTAAGCGAAAGAATTGGAACTGCCTTGTCATTCACTTGGTAAGTTTAAATGTCATTTTCCATCTTGATCACTTCTCCAAAAACAGCCACGGAAAAAAATTAATCTCTGATTAAGAAATAGATGTGTTCAGATGTAAGAAATGACATCCAACTAGATTCAGATTCTGATTCTGATATATATAAGTATCGGATCAGATACGGATTCAGTTCAGATTTAGTTTTAAGTAATTACTCATACCTAAAAGGCCACCACCCAAATATGGAACCATTTCTCAATCTCCACAAGCTCCAGCATGCTGGTACGTTACGCAATTTTGGGTACTGCCGGGCCGCCGGCAAAAGTTGAAGTTATTCGGCGACCTGCTCATTAAGAACATCATGAACAGTCATCGCCGATACTCTTGGATGAGTTGGGAGGACTCAAGAGAACGACTGACCTTTTTTTTCTTGAAAATTGATGCACCTAAATACAAAAATAAAAATGTAAAATATTAGAAAAGTGGGGAAATCTGCAAGGGTGGATGCCAATGGATTCGATTTAAATAAAATCTATTCTTGGCCGAATTTATATCCAAATTTGAATCTGAATCCACAATCTGAATCTGATTTTTTTCCTCATCCAAAATCAGATTTCATAATTTGAATCTGATCTAAATCCATTTTTTTCGTCCTAATCTGAATCTGAAATCAGATGTCACAATCAGGATCCAACCCAAATCCTATTTTTATATTCATATATGAATTTGAATCTGAATCCATATGTTGAACTGAATCTGGCTGATTTACAAACTGTACGAGCATTGAATATAGAATTTTTATTTAAACCTAAGTCCCCTCTGGATCTGATTGGACATTTTTGTATATTTGAATCTGAACTGAATTCGATTAAATATAACTAAATCTGATTCCATTCGAATATTTATGCATATATGAATCTAAATCTAATCGGATGTCATTTCTTAATTTCTAATCCTATCTCATGTTTTAGTTGTTTAGTAAATTTATTTTCTTCATCCAAATGTTTTAGGAGCAGTAGGCTTGGACATTCAATTCAAGTCAGACATGTTGACATCCTTAGGTTGAAGCTTCCCCACTCCAACTGACATGTTTCACCATTATAAACAGGGGACAAGTCCATTTGTGTGTTTCATGTGGATAGAGCTGTAAAACGAGTCGAGCCAACTCAAGCTCGACTCGAATTTACTCTGTTAAGCTCAAGCTTAACTCAAAACTCACGATTATAAAGAAGTCAAGTTTAAGTTTCATAAAATTGATTTGATTGAACTTGAGTAATTCATTTATCTAGGCATTCTTTTGAAAATTTTCAAACTTAAAACCAAAAAAAGAAAGCAGGTCACATGGGGAGTTGGTAAATGAGCTTAAAAGAGTCATGCTCGAGCTGTGGCATGGTCTATCGAATCGAGTTCAAGCTGACCTTGTAAAGTTAACTCGAGCTCAAGCCAAGCTGAACAAAGCTCAATTTTGACTCGGCCCATATATAGCCCTACAAGTGGATCAAGTGTGTGCTGAAGTGGTGTGAGGTACCTGTGTAGTGAGAGTGCTCATGGCATGAGCAAGTGTCAATAATTCACTTCTTAGTTTTAATTTTGACAGCACTCGAGCTGAATGTTTAAACTCTTGGGTGGCTTCTTCCCACGAAACGGTATAATGAGATCATTCTCCTAAAAGATGTTCCCTTCATCCAACTGACCTCAGAATGGTGACAATTTGTCCCTGTGGAATTTGTCTTGCATAAGTCGTTCTTCCTCATGCTAGGTCAATAGATCGAATAGGCGGCCCCCAGGACTCAAGTCAAAGGTTCGGGTGCCAAATTACCCAAGTTAGAACGAAGAAAAAATGCCCTCAAGGATTAGGAAAAAAAAAACCATCAGATGGTTATCATGAGTTCAGTGTACCCTCCCAGATTTTGAGAAATGTAAATTAATTTACCCTTTGGAAGTCTAGAAAAAGGATGAAGTTTCCTCTTTAAATAAATGTAAATTTAAACTTAGAGTGTTCTTTAAAGGTTGAAGTTTAAAGACAAAAATTTCTGACTCCACCACTGCTCTGATTCAGCACCTTGATATGGAGTGCAACTTGTGTTTTTTCTAGCTTCGATGTCCTTTCAACTACAGGTCCTGCTAAATGAAGGAAATTAATGAGTCTGCTGTCTTAATTGCATGGGTTGGTATTCCATCTTTTTGTGTAAATAGAATTAGATACTTGTGCAGTGATTTCGGGTGAGTGGGAGGCTAAATCCCAATCCCCATTCCTTTTTTTGCTCTCAAGAAATGGATGTGCTGGAGGGTAGGCATTCAACCTGTTATTAAAAGAAGAAAAGGGGTAATGCTCTCATTATTTTTCACCTTGATACATCCCTTTTGCAGTACAAAAGGTTGATGTTATGGGAGGAGTTCACCATAGTCTTCATAAGGATGTGATCAAGCTTTTTTGTAAATCGATTCCCTTTAAGGCTGACTGGGAATGTGATCAACCCCCTGAGGCTCTGTTTCAGGGTGCTGTTTTTCCACGTTTAATTTTTAAGCATTTAATCCAGAAGAAACATACAAAAATGAAAAAGTAAAACTTTACCCTGATGCACAGGATTTCTCTTGTGCATCAAACGGGACCTAAAAGAAGCCAATTCTCTCACTATTTTTTACCTTGCATATCCATACATCCCTTTTCAGTACAAGGGGTTGATGCTATCAGATGAGTTCACCATAGCCTTGATAAGGATATGATCAACCACCTGAGGCTCTGTTTCGGGGTCCGCTTGGATTATGATTGCATTTCTCATTCTTTTGTATACTCTCTTCTGCT
>NC_045148.1:22548088-22652923 GCF_008831285.2 Nymphaea colorata
ATCAAATGTGGTGGGTACGGTAATGTATGCTTTTCAACTCTATTTAATTTCAAACCAGAGTTGTCAATTGTCAACTTTTAAACAGGGAGGTCTTTCTATCATATAATGTGGCGAGCATGAAAAATAAAAAGCAAAAAATGCAAAAAAAAATATGGTAACTTTCTAAAAAATTAAAAAATTGAAAAAAATAAAGAAGACAGGAAAACCATGTTTTTTGTTTGATATTCTTTTTAAAGAAAAATATATCCTTTTGCCATTTTATTTAGTGGACTTATTTCAGTGTTTTATCACTGTTTTTTCAAAAAAAAAGATGTGTTTTTTGATTATATTTACTAAATTAGGTTGTCATCTGTCACAACCTATATGTAAGTGGTGGTTCTCGTCAGTCATGAAAATGTTTGCAACTACTACGTTGCTTGATTAGATGAAGGCATAGTTGAATAGTTGAGCAAGGACTGGATTGGATTAGCAAATTTTTTGGAGAAAAGAAATCCCACACCAAAGAAATGCTTTTTACTTTTTTTTTGTTTTTTTCCTTTTTTTCATTTTAGACATTTTTTCATACTTTTTTATTGCTAATCTGCTCTTTTCCAACTTATAATTTTATTTGTTTCCCATCTATTTATTTTTTTAAATTTCACACCATTCATCTTATTTTCCCTTAACTTTAAAGTTTCACTCAATTTTTTAAAAAATTTACCACATTTTCCATGTTTTCTCCTTGCTAACCATATTATATGATAGAAAAACCTCGCCATTTAAAAGATGGACAGCATACCTATGACTATAATTGAAACCAGTTGGGAATATCTAGGGAAAAGAAGTTCAATTGGCAACTTTGATTTGGGATTGAATAGACTTGAAAGTGGTAAAGGGAAACAACAAAGAGTCCCATTGATGTAATCATTAGCCGTGCCCTCAATTTGGAAATATGAAGCAATGCATTCCAAAGTTGTTAAGACCCGAGCCTTCTACCACTTCGAAAAAGAAAAGGACAATTTTTCTAGAAGAGAATCTATACATAAATTGACGACCTTGAATTTCTACTCATGCATGTTCTTCATAACAAATTGGACAGACATGGCAACCAACGGTCGGTCACCTCAGCGCTCATCTTACTTCTGTGTTTCTCCTTCTTCACCTTGTCAGATCAATTTGCATTGCTGTCTTTCAAATCCCTTGTCACTAAAGACCCTTATAATGTGTTATCAAATTGGAATTCCAACATCTCTTTCTGCGACTGGAATGGAGTTTCATGCAGTCATGGTTCACAAAGGGTAGTTGCTCTGAACCTCTCTAGAAAGGCACTTGAAGGTACCCTCTCTCCATACATCAATAATCTCTCCTTCTTACAGTTTCTTGATCTTACAAATGACAGTTTCCATGGTCATCTTCCCATTGATTTTAGTCTCCTCCCTCAGTTAGAAAATCTTTCTATAAAAAAACAATCTTGAGGGGTTGACCCCACAAACACTGAGCCATTGTCAATGTCTCCAAATACTGTAAGCACAAGATAACCAATTCTATGGAAGCATTCCGGAGTAATAGGCAGTTTGCTGGAACTCAAGTGCATAAACATTTATGGTAACAGGCTCACAGGAACCATTCCAGCACTTTTGCCAACCTTTCAAACTGGAGTACCTTAATATTGGTCAAAATCATATGCACAGGAACATTCCTTCTGAGTTGGGAAGCATAACCCGCTAGACATTGTTTAGTGTGGAAATGAACAATCTCACTGGTGCATTACCTGAGAGCTTGTTTAACCTATCCGCTCTTCAGACTATGAGTTTCTTGTCCAATCAACTAACAGGGCATCTCCCTAAAGATGTTGGACGCTGCTGCCTGCCTAATCTCCAACAACTCTACTTGGGTGCAAACAACTTCGATGGCCCTTTTCCACCTTCCTTTTTGAATGCTACTAGTCTCCAAACTCTTACTGCAGAAGACAATGAATTTAGTGGTCCTATACCATTAGAAATAGGTAGTCTGACACAACTCTGGAGGCACTCTCTTTGGGGAAATATGTTCACCAATACCCTTGGCAGCTGTGAGCTTTCCATTCTCACATCCTTGACCAAGTGTCGAATGTTAGAAGAAATTCATCTCGAATGAAACCTTCTAAACAGTATTCTTCCGGCCTCCATTGGAAACCTCACAACCACCTTGCGGCGCGTTGTCCTTTCCTTTAATGAGATTGAAGGTACTATACCATTAGCCTTAACCAATTTAACCAAATTAATTTCCTTAGATTTGAGATTCAACAAAATAAAAGGGCTCATTCCACAAAATATAGGATCAATGAACAGGTTACAAGCGCTAGGTCTTTCTGGCAATGCATTAGAAGGCTCAATTCCAGACTCACTTTACCAGTTGGTCCACATGTATATTTTTCAAAATCAATACAACATGCTAATTGGGTCAATTTCAAGCTCTATAAACAATCTCACTAGTTTGCAAGGGCTGGATCTAAGCTCAAACAATTTTTCATCAACTCTACCGCCTGCTCTTTGTGAGTACAAGGACTAGATGATTCTACACTTGCATGACAACTCTTTCAGTGGTCACCTCCCTCTGAATGTCGGAAATTTAGCCATGAAGGACAACATTGATATCTCTGCAAACAAGCTGAGTGGAGAGTTGCCTGCATCATTACCAAAGCTCCAAATGCTAGAATATTTGAATCTCTCTCGCAACACATTTGATGGTCACATTCCTGAACAACTTGATTACATGCTAAACCTTGACAATATTGACCTTTCCCACAACAAGATTTCCGGTGAGATACCAAAATCATTGGAGAAACTTCAACACATCCAGGTCTTGACTTGTCCTTCAATCTATTGGAAGGAGAGATTCCAAGAGGTGGAAAGTTTGCAAACCTTTCTGCCGAGTCGTTCCTAGGGAACCATGCACTATGTGGAGCTCTCAAATTCATGTCCCATTGTGCTTAGACAAAACAGAGGGGCAAAGTAAGAGCAATGCGGCTAGAGTCATTGCAGCTTGCGCAATTGGAGGCTCAGCACTTTTGGTCATTGTTTGCACACTCATTGGTATCTCATGGTATAGAAAGAGGGAGTTGTCAAAACGTCCTGATGACATTGAAAGATTATGAGGAATTACACTCCCAGTGATTTCTTATAGAGAGCTATTGCATGCAACGAGCAATTTCAGTGATGCAAACTTTTATTGGGAGTGTACAAAGGAATTCTAACGGATGGAACGACAGTGGCTGTTAAGATCCTTAATTTGTTATTTGAGGGAGCATCTAAAAGTTTTGACATCGAGTGCACTGTCATGTGCCAAATTAGGCATCGAAACCTCATGAAACTCATTATGTCTTGCTCTAGTAGAGATTTCAAGGCTTTAGTTCTCCAATACAAGCCCTTGGCAGCCTAGAAGTCTGTCTACATTCGAGTGACTATCAGTTGAATCTCTTTCAGAGATTGGATATCATGATTGATGTGGCTTGTGCTCTAGAATATCTTCACCTTGGTTACTCGGACACTGTAGTTCATTGTGATCTGAAGCCAAGTAATGTGCTTCTAGATGAGAACATGACAGCATACGTCAGCGATTTTGGCATTGCAAAGATTCTAGTTGCTCAGAATTCTTCCACTCTTACAGCCACTCTCGGAACCACCAGATACATTGCACCAGGTATGTACTATCTCTTTTTTTTTTGTCTTTTTATAAATTTTGTGTCCCTCAAAGTGTGAGTATAATTGCCTGAGCCGCTTCTTGAGTCAACGTGGCCTGGCTTTGGGTTCTTACATGTGTGTGTGCATATGTGAATACTCTCTCTTTCTCTTCAATAATGCTCTCACGGAGGAAGAGGAGGAGAAGGTGGGATCCCATGGGAGGGGCCTGAGAGGTGATGAGGTGCGGTAGAGAGAGGCAAAAAGAGAGTGGGTGGGTTTGCCAGTCCTAGTGGACTCTCCCTCCCTCTTTCTCTCTCTCTCTCTCTCTATGCATATATATATATATATTTTCATTTATTTATAAATCAGCTGACTAAGCTTTTTTTAATTTTGTATTGTTTAAAACACTGAAAAAAAATGCATTGATGATAGTCACTGCTTTGGCTACAGTTTTTAGTATTGAGACTCTTTTTAGGGTCACAAAATAAGAAAAAGTGTCATCAGTAACATAGGTAGCCGACTGATTTCAATTATATATATATATATATATATATATATATATATATACATATAATTTGGTCCTGACTTACGTGCTTTAGCTAACTATACTCTTCTGTGATTTGCAATATAATATCAATAAATATATGAATTGATGTGCAAACACCCATGATCCATCTAATCATCTTCATTTGGTAGCTCACACATAAAGACATGCACAAATGGTTCCTAGCTCAATAATGTAAAGGTCATTGATCAACTATTTTACATGCATATATGTTTGAATTCTTTTAGAAGTAGGACTTCAGTTCTAAATTATAATCTTGTATTTTTTTTAGATGTATATATGAGAACACAACAAGTGAAAGGCAGGATTGGAGGTTCAATTGCTCTTAACTCCATTAATTTCCAGTCCTCTATCCCAAAACCAATTAGTGCAATTGTGTCATACATGAGCATTAGCCAATTGTATTGTGCTGCTAATCATGTCTAATATTGTTGAGTGCTTGATTTAGAATTTGGGATGGCCGGAAAGGTGTCAGCCAAAGCCGATATCTACAGCTATGGAATTCTTCTGCTGGAGGTGTTTACCAGAAGAAAACCTACTGATGAACCGTTTGATGAGAATTTTAGTTTGAGGCAATGGGTGGCTGAAGCATTTCCAGTTGCAATTTCAGTTGTCACTGACAGCCATCTTCTGGATGAAAGCAACAACACCGCAACTGAAAGATCAGCTGCTAGGAATGAGCTGCTGATGACGATCATGGAGATAGGCTTGTCGTGTTCAAGGGAGTCTCCAAATGAGAGAATGGAAATGAAGGAAGTGGTTGCAGGGCTAAGAAGGATACGACAGAAGACTTGAAGAATGACAAAAGAATAATTCAACTACATCAATATGTACAATTAGATTTCTGGGGTAGGATGGCAGTTACCAATACGCACTATTTAATATGACTCTTCTTCTATTTGAAGATGCAATTACTATATTTTTTATGTGCTGGTTGTGGGTGTGCAAGTTGAAACTTCGACTAGGAGAAGGATGAGATCTTAAGAAAATAATCGAAAACATGTCAAGGTTTTTTGTGATCAAACACTTGAGGATAGTAAACTAGGGCTTTACAATTTGGCTTATAATGGAACCTTGAATTTGACCTGGTTCGACAAAGAACCTGGCTTGGTTCTCACTGCTGCATGAGAGGAAGCAACCCTGTCTGAAATTAACAACATTGAAAGCGATAACAGCATTCTCACTCATTTTGTTGGCCAGTTCATTCCCAAATGCGATTGCCAAGTAAAAAGCTCGTTGACCATCTGGGTGAGTGTAGTGGACCTACGATCCGGTAGAGAGCCGAAGCTCCTAATCAATTTCTTGTCCCCCAGGGGTATAAGGTTTGCTTTTTAGTGCCTTAAGAGTACTATCACAACTATTATGCTTCAACTCATTGATTGGTCACCCCTTTTTGTAGCACTGGACATTGACACCACTGACACTCAAAATAAACATAGTTGACATTGTCATCCTACATGTATAAAAAACAATAGCAAAGTCAGAATAATTATTCAAACTAAAGCTCACCAAACATCATAGTGCTTAAGACAATCACTTTTTCCATTCAAGTGTTAAAAAAACAGCATAAATCCACCAAAAATATGAGATACAATTTGTGCAACCAAAGCCTCATTCAGTGGGTTGCACACATGAACATGAACATGTAGATAGACATTTATATGCATTGATCGAACATGAAAAAAGATAGAATGCAGCCTGCAAGCTAGGAAAAGGAAAGTTGATGCATATGCATACGCAGATTTTGTTGCTTGCGAGCTTTAGACACGTAGTAGTTGAGTGATTAAACTATAATAAATGCAGAAAAAATCATCTAACTAAAAGAAGGTCCAAACATTGACAACTTGTGATATTTGGTAATCCATGGACAAGAATTTTGGAAGTTGAATGGAGGGAGGAAGGGTGTTTGAAAAGGGTGGACCTTCTCGGGTTTCTGATAATCGATCTCTCCCTGGTAAATCCTCGACGACAAGATTGTAGGTCGAAATTTGTGGTTCTCATCATCAAGATTCAGAAGTGGACGTTGAGCAACTCTCAATTCAGATGATAAATAGAACACCAATAATCAAGATCGCTTCAGGGGTTTTGGAAAAGATGAAGTACCCATTTCGTTGGACTGTGATTCGCTGTTTCATTGGAGACTTATAGAAGAAGAGCATTGTTTATGCTTACATTGCTAATGATCCGATAAGTTCATGGAGATAAGTTGCAAGCCGTAAGTTCTCCTTCTTAGGGAGGTATGCTTTTCTTGTAAGGGTTCACAGTGAGGACGAACTCAGGGTAGTTTTTAGAAGGGGACAATGGAAACTGGGTGGAAGAGTGATGGTTGCCAGCAGATGGGATCCAAGGTGTTCCTTATCTATTGAGGAGAATATGAGAGTGCCAATCTGGATTAGGGTTCCCAATTTGCCAGTATTTTTATTGAATCGAAGCACTTTCCAAGCTATTTCCTGAGAGCTATGGGAGAACCGATGGAAGATGACATCCATACTCAATTGATGTCAAGCATGGGGCTTGCAGAATTTGTGTGCTGGTAGCAATGGATTTCAGTCCAAAATCCGAGGTTGAATTGGAATTGAAAGAGGGAGAAATTTTTCTTCAAGAAATTGACTATGTGAGTAATTTTAAAATTTCCTCGCCTATCATAGCGAATATATACTCGTATGACAAGTCGGTTTAGAGTGAAACAATTGTTGGTTTCTTCTCAAGAGGCTGTGGCAAAGAAAGATGGGTGGAAGGAAGTGAAGATCTATGATTATGCCAGGAGATCTAAGGAGTGGTGGGGAGGGAATATGGAAAAAATGAGGAGTTAATAAAGGAGGAGACCCAGATCAAAAGCAGAACCAGAATTTGGGGATAACAAGTTTCAGTTTCTCCATAGGCAGATGGAAGTTGAAAATGAATTAGACCCAGAAAGATTGGAATGCAGAGATTGATTTGGAGGAGACCAGGTCAATTGCGGAGTAACGAGAAGATAGAGAAGAAGATGGAGAATCAATTGATAACAAAAAGAACCGAAGGGGAGAACCGTGAGTCCTCATCAGGTTTGATTCTTTCTCTCCATTAAAAAATAGTGGAATGAAAACTAGCAAAGAAATGGAAGAACAGCTGGTAGGAAAGGGAAGGCGATTGATGATACTTTCACAAGGTGGAACATGAGTCCAAAGTAATGGGGATCAATGATACCTGGGTGCGCCAACTTGAACCCGCACCCGTTCGACGCGTTTCGGGGTGCGGGTGCGCACCAAAAAGGTCAACATGAGTCGGGTGCGGTCAGCCACACCTGACTGAATTCGTCCATTTCCGGACGCGCACCCGACTCGCTTTTGACGCGAGTCGGGTGCGGTCAAGCCGCACCTGCCCATTTCCGTCAAAATTTTGGGCGTTTTTTTAATTTTTACATGATTTAGGTTAGGGCACGCTCGGCTTCTCTCCCTCTCCCTCTCGCCCTCTCTCTGCTCTCTGTGCTGCCCTCTCTCCCTCTCGCCCTCTCTGTGCTGCCCTCTCTCTCTCTCTCTCTGCTCTCTGTGCTGCTCCCTCTCTCTGCGATGCCGCCGGCCGCTCCTTCTCTCTGCGCTGCTCCTTCTCTCTGCGACGCCGCCGGCCGTCCTTCTCTCTGCGCTGCGTGCGGTAAACTCTCTCTCTCGCTTCCAAGTGTTCTTGGTGACATTTTTCTGCTCTTTCTGAACTCCCCATTTGCTCTCTCGAGTTCTGATCTCTGGAAAAATTAAACACACACACGCACACACACACACACATTCTCTCTCTGTCTCTCCTTCTTCTTGAAGAGCAAGGTGGGGATTGGAGTAGAAGGAGCGGTGATTGTGTTTAGTGAGCGCGTCTTTGTATGCGTTGAGTTCAGAGTAGTGATGGGTCTTTCTCTCTCTTGCAGAGCTCTGATTGGAGGTTTGGTGAGCGGATCTGTTGCGCTTGTGGCAGAAGGTGACCGTCGAACTTCTTGTTTGCAGATTTCTCACCCTCTGAAGTTTGAACTAATTGACCGCCATCTCTCTTTCACATACGTTTTTTTTTTGGAAAACACTGGAACTTTGACTTGCAGCTTCTTGGTTGGTTAGTTGTTGGAGTGATGGAGTGAAACCTTTTCTGTCCAGCTAGAATTCAAGCTTTACTGCCCTCTTTGTGGGTTACATTTTGCTAATGAAATGGCAGTCAAAGTTTCAGGTGCCACTGGTTTCGGTTTATAGAATCTCTTTGCAGTTTGCAGCCCGACGTGGATGTGAAGTACTTTACTCATTTACTGTACATATAATTACTTTCTGCTCTCGATAAAATGTATCAAAGTGTTAGAGTACAATGTTATGGCTGATTCGCTAGTTATGGCTATTCATCTAACCACAAAATTTGCTCACTATTCGATGTTATTAAAGTATATTTTGCAGTTACTACTTACTAGCTGTGTGATTGCTCAGTTTAGGAACAAAATTAAAGTATATTTTGCAGTACTAGGCTACTAGCTGTGTGATGCGCAGTATACAAAATTCTGCTTTGGCCCCTGTGTCTTGTGTACTTAGTTTTCTGATTTAAAAAGTAGTTGCACCCACTGCATCCTATCATACTGTGATGTAGTGCCTATTGATACATGTAGGAGCAGCCATCTAAGAGTCATATTGCCAATTGCCATAGAAGAGAACACTTCTTTTCCCAACCTTAGTCTTATATTACAGCATTCTATGTGTTGGTTTTATTTAGATGATTTTTGTAATGCTTTTATTTAACTACCAACAATGGCAATACTTGATGTTGTTATCACGTTGGTGTTTGTGGTGATTAAATGTGAAGAATATGTTTTTGGGTGGATCATTAACGAAAAATGAGGGCACAAACACGAGACCACTATGTAGTCTTAGATTAGCATCTCATGTTTCATGTAGAATTTTTGGTTTCCCTACCAAACAAACTTTGTAAAATTGTTATGACTTGTCACTTCTTTTGTTTAATGCATTCTCCCATTTCTTCGGCGAACACTTCATTTCATTTCCCCTTTCATGAATGAAGAAGCATCTTGTAGTACGCTATGTTTCTACTTTCTAATACTCCACACATTGATCTTGGACTTTGAAGGTAAAACCATAAAAGATGGCAAACAGAACGAAAGGAAAAGAAGTTGTTTCAGATTCTCCTGCAATAGGCTCTTCATGTAGTGTGGAAGTGGATGAAAGTGATGTTTCAAAGTCTTGTACACAAACTGGTGAAGCATTTGCATCCGAAGAACAACCACTATGGAAAGAAATGAAAGCGGTCACTAAAGATGTGGGCAGTGGTGGAAATGTGCATTTCGTATGCAAACATTGTCAAGGTACATTTGTAGGATCTTACACAAGAATTAAGGCACATTTGTTGAAGTTGTCAGGTCATGGAATTCGAGGATGTAAAAAAGTTTCTACAGAAAAAGCTCGAGAGTTCAAGAGGCTGCAAATCGTGCTGATGAAATACACAACAAGAAGAAAACAAGTATTATTGTGACAAATCTTAAAAGTTCTGATAAGAAAATAAAGACTATAGAGACATGTTTTGATTCTTGCGGAAGGGCAGAAATAGATAAAGTGATTGCTAAGTTTTTCTATTCTAGTTGCATTCCTTTCAATGTAGCTAGAAATCCATATTGGAAGAAGGCTTGTACTATGCTTGCAAATAGCAAGTTAGCAGGATATCAACCTCCTGGTTCAGAAAGGTTACGCACATCACTTCTTCTTAATGAAAAAAATGAGGATGAGCAAAGTTTGGAAAGAAAAAAGTTTAAATGGAACACGACTGGGGTATCAATTGTTTCTGATGGGTGGACAGATATTCAAAGACGTCCACTAACTAATTTCATTGCCATTGCACGTGATGAACCAATATTTTTGAAGGCAGTTGATGCGTCTGGAGAATATAAAGATGCAGGATATTTGAAGCAATTATTTGTAGAAGCCATCAAGGAGGTTGGTTCTGATAAGGTGGTGCAGCTCATTACAGACAATGCTGTTGTATGCAAAAGTGCTGGACTTAGTTTGAGGTATGATTTTCCACATATTTTTTGGAAGGACATATGCAATCCTCCAAGTGAAGATGTAGATCCTAAGGGACATGAACTATTTTCATGGATTCAAGAGATTGAAAAAGATGTGAGAACTATTAGAAATTTCATCGTTAATCACCAACATGCATTGTCTCTTTTTAGTAGTTATTCTGATTTGAGATTGTTAAAGGTTGCAGAGACACGATTTGCTTCAATAATTGTCATGTTGAAAAGAATTCAAAGAGTGCGAGATGCACTTTTTCAAATGGTGTTTAGTAGAGAGTGGAGCTTTTATCGGGTTGAAGATGAGGCTAAAGCTCAAAGTATTAAAAACCTTATTGTTGAAGATAAATGGTGGGATAAAATTGCATATTTTTTGGATTTTACAGAACCAATTTGGTGCATGTTGAGAGTTGTTGATAAAGATGAGCCTATGCTTCATCAAGTTTACGCAATGTGGGAAAATATGATTGAAGAAATTCAATGTATAGTTTTTAAGAAAGAAAAAAAAGACATTGTACTTGATCATTCAGAGTTCTTTGATCGTATAAGTACAATATTAGTTGAAAGATGGGATAAAAGCAATACTTCCTTGCATTGCATGGCTCATTCTTTAAATCCCAAATATTACACGAAAAAATGGATTGAAGGAGCTCCTGGACGTGTTACTCCACATCTAGATGATGAGTTAAACACTCAAGGAATGTCATGTATGGACCGACTTTTTATAGATTCTTATACCAGAACACAAGCTATGTGCGAATATAACAAGTTTTCTTTAGGAGATTTTAATTCAGAAGGTGCAGCACAAGCAAGAGAAGACATGAGTCCTTTTGATTGGTGGGCATCCTATGGATCAGAAATGCCCGTGCTTCATAAACTTGCTTTGAGGTTACTATCACAACCTGTTACATCATCGTGTTGTGAAAGAAATTGGAGCATATATGGTCATATACACAACATTAAAAGGAAAAAGCTCACTAGCCAACGTGCAGAGGACTTGGTTTATGTGCATTCCAATTTGCGTCTTCTTTCAAGAAAAGAAAATGAATACAGGTATTTCAATATTAGGTTGTTTTGTTTTGCTAAATTTGTTATGTTGTATTAGTTTTTTTATATTTTTGGGGTACATATTTTTAATTGTTTAATTTTCGTCTTTAATAAATGCAGATGTGGATCATCGCAATATTGGGATGTAAATCCAGATGAATTTGATTTCGATGGACAACGCAACTTATATGTTGCTAACATGGATTTTTCTGATCCTGTTATTCCTTCTGAGGCATTTGATGATGATGATATCATTCCAAGCATTCAAGAAAATCAACATATTGGTGGAAGTGGAAGTGGAAGTGCAACGTAACTCTGTTTTATGAATTATGAATGATGATGTAATATCTAATATGTATTGATGTATGGACTATGAAGGCGTTTGATGATGAAGAATATGTATTGATGACTCTATGAACTATGTTTTTTGTGAACTCAAAACGTACATTTGTTGTTGAATCATGAATGTTGAATTGCTTATATATATTCCTTGTTGAATGTTGAATTGATGATATATATTTCTTGTTGAATGTTGAATTGATGATATTTCTTGTTGAATGTTGAATTGATGATATATATTTCTTGTTGAATGTTGAATTGATGATATTTCTTGTTGAATGTTGAATTGATGATATATATTTGTTCTTGAATTTTGAATTGATGATTGATAATGATTTCATTATTAGCAAATTGTAATTTTGATCTTGTTATTTAATAATTTTGTGGTTTATATTATTATATTTTAAAAATATAAAATACTCTAACCGCACCGCCGCACCTAAATTTTTTGAGATGTGCCGCACCGGCACCCGCACCCCGCACTCAGGTGACATAGATGGGGATAGGGTGAGGCAGGAAAAAGGGAAACACCCAACATTTATTGGCTAAGGCAGTTCCATTTTTCTTCACCTCATATGTCTAATAAGGTTGGAATTAGCCTTCCACTAGCTGCTATGAAAACAAATCGGTTGAGTCTTTATCTCCTATACTCATTTCAAAACAAGTTCAGATCCGACAAACATATGTATATGTATCATTTCACATTCTTATTGGATCCCACTGGAACAATGGACTCCCATTATCATTCAACTTATGAAAATGCATGACCAATCTAAACACGTTTGCTGCAAATTTCTGCACCAAAAATGGATCCAAAAGCAGGACAAGTGGTAATTGAACTTACTAAATCCATTTACATACATAATCAAAGTGGATTCGCAAGCCCAATTAGTGATGTTTCATGACGATGGCCAGGTCAGCAATGGGACTTCGTTCGAAATCCAACCAGATGGAGTCCGAGATCCAGAATGGAGAATTCCGAGTGCCACCAGGAAGCATTTGGCAACTCACAAAAATACACCTAACTTTTGTTATTATAAAAGCCACAATGTTGTTACCATGATAAACAACTATATATATATATATAATTAGTACCTTTTAAACGAACTTATACGCTCGCCTATGTTTTCTCGCCTAATCATTGTATAATTAAGTAAAAACAACATCGATTTTAATCTTTTATGATTTTATTCATTAATAAAAGGGCATAACTGGTCAGTACATAGTTAACCATGTATGTATGTTATTTCAAGTTGTCACAGTGGCGGATAATGTAAATTAATGAGTTCATTTATTTTGTTTATAAGGAAACTGCTTTTAGTCTTTTCATTTTAGTAATTATATGTAAGCTATTTAGTAACTAGCAGAAGTTTAGTCTTAATCAACAGTGCTAATATCTTGTCTTTTCTTCTAATCCCCATATATTTAGATAAACTTTCAAATGTTCCTATCAACTTACCAAATTTTTTGGGATTAGATAGGGCTGTACAATTAGTCAAGCTAACTCAAGCTCGACTCAAACTTGTTCAGTTACACTTGATTTGAAACTCAAGTTTATAAAGGAGTCGAGTTCGAGTTACATGAATTTGACTCTATTTTTTTTTTAATTTAGATTTTCTATTAATTTTCAAATTTAAAACAAAGAAATTGAAGGAAGAGTTGGTAAAGGAACTTAAACAAGCCAAACTCAAGCCACGATTTAGTCTATTGAGTCAACCTTTTGCTGATCTTGTACAGCTTGAGTCGAGCTCAAGGCACGATTTTGGTCCATCGAGACAACCTTTTGCTGATCTTATACAGCTCGACTCGAGCTTGAGCCCAGCAATGACTCCATGTGTGGAGCTGCCGGAGGACTGGTACTTCTGAGTTGACCACAGAATTGAAGCATTTATTGGAAATGATGAAGAAAAATGGAACTGCATTAGCCAATAAATGTTGGATGTTTCCGTAATAGAGTGTCGTCATTGGATATATTTGGTGTAGTGGACTCTGTTTCCCTTTTTCCTGCCTCAAACCTGTCCTCATTACTCTGGAACCAAGTTTCCCTGTGTGGAAGTATTGTCAATCCGTCTTCACTTTCTTACCAGCTGTTCTTCCATTTTCTCTCCTTGACAAACCTGGTGAAGAAAAATGGAACTGCATTAGCCAATAAATGTTGGATGTTTCCGTAATAGAGTGTCGTCATTGGATATATTTGGTGTGGACTCTGTTTCCCTTTTCCTGCCTCAAACCTGTCCTCATTACTCTGGAACCAAGTTTCCCTGTGTGGAAGTATTGTCAATCTGTCTTCACTTTCTTACCAGCTGTTCTTCCATTTTTTCTCTCCTTGACAAACCTGGTGGTGAGTTGTTCACCATAACCTCACTCTCCAAACCAGTCATTTCTTTGCTAGTTTTCATTCCATCCAAACAACAAGAATCCTGAAATTTATTTTTTAAATCAAACCTGATATGGACTCACGGTTCTCCCCTTGATTCTTTTTGTTATCAATTGATTCTCCATCTCCTGCTCTATCTTCTCGCCACCCACAAGCTGGTTGGTCTTCTAGTTACTCTGCAACTGTTGGTCTCCTGTAATCTCTACATTCCAATCTTTCTGGGTCTAACATTCATTTTCAACTTCCATCTGCCTATGGAGAAACCGAAACTTGTTATCCCCCAATTCAGGTTCTGCTTTTGATCTGGGTCTCTCCTTTATTAACTCATTTTTTCCCAATTTTTTTTTCCTTATTCTCTCCCTGCCACTCCTTAGCTCTCCTGACATAATGATAGATCTTCACTTCCTTCAACTCCTTTACTAAATTTCAATTTTGTTTTCTTTTCTTTTTGGGGGCACTTTGCGAAAGTTTAATGGAAATTGCAAGCTTTCCCATTCGATCATTCCATGCAAAATCGTAAGAAAAATGAAGAAAGTGTAAAACAGCTTAAAAGTGAATCTATGAAATAGAGTCAGTTGATAGCAAACTTTTTCTGTCAATCCCTTGTCTGAAAGTCTGATTTCGATAGCAATGTCTTAATCCCAGAGGCGTGTTTCGATAGCAATGTCATTCTTCTATAAGTTTCCAATGGAACAGCGAATCACAGTCCAACGAAAGGGCTGCTTCATCTTTTCCCAAACTCTTGAAGCGATCTTGATTGTTGATGTTCCATTTATCATCTGAATTGAGAGTTGCTGGACATCCACTTCTGAAATCTTGATGATGAGAACCAGAGAATTCCACCCATGATCTTGTCGTCGAGGATTTACCATGGAGTGATCGATTATCAGAAACCGAGAAGGTCTGCCATTTTCGAACACCCTTCTTCCCTCCATTCCACTTCCAAAATTCTTGTCCATGGATTACCAAATATCATAAGTTGTCAAAGTTTGGACCTTCTTGTAGTTAGATGGTTTTTTCTGCATTTATTATAGTTTAATGTGAGATAGCAAGGTGTATATCATCGTGGCTTTATGTTAATATAAATGGTGAAGACACTTATTTTTTCAAATAAGTTGATGAGAACATTTGAAAATTTATCTAAAGATATGGGAACAGCTAAAATTTGGAAGATCCAAATAAACTATTTAAAACTCATAATTTCAAATCGAGTTCAAAACGACAAAATTTGAGTGTCGCGTGTGCACGGACCTTCCCTCTGTTTTAAAAACACATTTCTCATGCCAAAATGTGTTTTAAAACCCAAGTTGCATGTTCAAACAAGTCGACGAGCGACTAAACGAAAATTGGATTTGAAGACGAGTCCAGAGTGACTGGAAATGGAATCGGCCGTCCATTTTCAACAAAAAAACCTTTTTTTACATTTTAAATAAAAAATATTTTTTATGTAACAGAATTTTTATTTCATTTTACTAGATTTTATTTTATTTTATTTTTTTTTAAAAAAGGGGGAGGGAGAGTTCACACGTGCGAGCACACCATGCACTCACACAAGCGAGTGCTCTGTGTGCTTGCAAGCGAGCACACCACACGCGCTCGCTCTTGAGCAAGCTCGTGTGCGACAAATTTGTCACTTGCGTAAGCGTGCTTATGCACGCGACAATGCTGTCGCACGCCTGTGCGCATCGGCCAACTGTGCTGTCGCGGCAGCGACCTCTTAGACACGAGAGCTTCATTTTTTTTAAAAAAAAAAGAGCTATTAGGGGTGTTTTTTGGGTCATTTTGAGTGGGCATTTGCCCTCCCTACACTTGAAAAAGTGATTTTCAGGTCTAATGGGCAATCAATACTCATTCAAACCATTTCTTTTTCAAAATAATTCAAAATTATGTGAAATTCGAATGAAAATATTATAAAATAAAAAAAAAATCAAAATTTGGGTCCAATATCCCCTATAAATCCCCCTCACTTCCCCCCTCTTGGGGAAGAGTGGCCCTAGGGAGAAACCCCAGAATATTCTCTCTTCAAGACTTAAGGTTTCTCTTGAGCTCTCTCTCTCTCCCTCTTCCTCTTTCCATTTCTCCTCTTCCTCTCCAACTTAGAGCAAGCTACAACTCTCTTGTAGACATCCTCTTCATTATCTTGGAGATTCTTTCAAGGTAAGTCCAAGATCATTTCAAGCATTGTTGTTCATTTTCTTAAGCCATTTCTCATTAGAGGTATGTAATCATCATCCCTCTCATTTCTCTCTTATTTTCTTTTCTTCTCATCTTCATCTCCCCATGGCCAAAGGAGATAGCACTCAACCTCTTTTAAGAGACAAGAGGCTAAGCTCAAGTGCACCGGGAGCAATTCTCTTCTAGAAATTTTTGTTATTTTCTTTTTCAAATTGTAGGAGTCTCAGGTCTACTGCTTTCGAAGAAGTTGCTTCAGATTTCCAAATCCAGCGGCACCGCTGATGATTGCATCAATGAGACATTTCCTTGGTACCCCTTATCTTATTTCCTTTAACCACTTCTCAACCCTATTCAATCCCAACTCTATAGAAAATTTGCCTATGTTGGATAAAATTTTATCAAGTATGGATCATGCTCCACACTCCAACACCATATCACTCAACCGTTTTTGCCAATCAGACTATGTTATCCAATTAGGTTGAAATATTCGCTTGAGTCAGCAGGTTCATTCAAATCTATGCTAAATCAGTTTAATCCAGTTCACATGTTTTTTTTTTAAACAATGTTTTTTATTAGCTTTTATACATTGTTTATTTATTTTCCAATAAATTCTATTTTTTAATATTTTGTGCTGATTCACAACTAAATCGTCTAGATCACCGGATTGGTCGACACATCGAAGAGGCTGATTTACTTCCACTGATCTTCTTTGTCCCAAGCCTGTGTGTTTTACAAATTATTGCACTTCTATAGATTCTCTTCCAGAAAAATTCGTTTTTTTTGTTTAATTCAAATTGTTGGAAGAGTAAAGTCTAAGAGCAAAAAGAAGGAAATCGTTTGTTATTTCCACACTCAGCGCCTTTGGCACAGCTGATAACATCAAGGGGGCCTTTTCTTCAACTGACTGGTCCATGAAATTGAAAACAAATATTGTTGACTCGATTCAGAACCGGTTTTACTGATTAAGATACACAATTTAATTAAGGTGCTAAGGAATGTATTTACCTAAATAATGTTATCGCAATGAGCAATTATCAGGCTGCTTTTGTATCCTCTTCCCTAAAATATTCGCGGTTTTTTTTTTTGGTTAAATTGAAGTTGTTGGAAGAGTCCTAAGTCTTGTGCTCATGAAAAGTACGTGATATCGCTTGTTGTTTTCCACGCTCGGTGTCTACAGCATGGCAGAAGATCACATCAATGGGACTTTTTCTAATTCCACATCCATCACCTTGCTTGACACGCAAAATTACATCAACAACACTTTTCTTCACAACCCTTAACAACATATTTCCAATGTCATGTTCCCTTCTCTTCATGCCTTCTCTTATCTTCTTGCCAGTTTTGTAACATTTTTCTTTTTGGGTTTTTCAATCGAACGGCCTACACTACATTTAGTAGACCGGCCCTGTTGGTAGGGCTGCACATGACGGCTCGACTGGGCTCAAAAGACTTGAGCTCAAGTTTGAGCTCGGCTCAAACTCGAGTCGGACAACTTATAGCAAGCTCGAGTTTGACTCGACCACACAAAATCGAGCTCGACATCAACTCGTTTAACCCATTTAACTTGTTTAGGCATTAACTCATGTAAGCATTAAATCGTTAAAGTGTTAATGTCTTGTAAATGTTAACTCGTGTAACTTGTGAAAATTTGTTTTTACCCTCAAAGTTTAAAGTTTAAACCAGTGATTTGATGAACCGGTTTTTGCAATATTATAAAGAATACCAGTGCGAGTAAGTCAAATCAAGTATAAATGAGCTAAGTTCCAAAAATCGAACTCGACTCATTTATCGTTTCCAGTATAATTGTAGCTTGACCATCGATCGATCATTTGGGCATTCAGCCCCGTCCGCATCGCTATATATATATGAACTTCTTTATTCTTGTATGTTTTGAACTTTGAAGATTAGACCATAATGAATGGTAGCTTTTATGAATCTTAATATTCTCTTGACAGCTCCCCATTGAGATTCTACTGGATCCTAATAAATTGGCTGAACCTTGTAAGTACCCCCAAATTTTCAAGTTTCATATACATGTAGCATTTTCACAATTATTTTCAACAATTTGGGTTCCCAAGTAATTCATCGCAGTTCTGATCCAATTACCCTCTAATTTGGTTATCGACTATATTTTGGAACTCATCTAAATTTAAATCTAAAATTCCAAAAACCTACCTCAATCTAAGCTGATAATTCATGCCAAATCTAGATCTAAACCCAATCCAAAATCCCAAGTCAATATTCAAAAACCAAGCCTTAGATCCAAATCTCGATCCAAATCCCAACTTTAGATAAAAAAAATAGATCAATGGATCCCAATCTGGATCTAAAAGTGAGCTCTAGATCTAAAACTAAGCCTTAGATCCAAATTCAAATTTTTAGATCCAAAATAGACCTTAGATCTAAATCCAAATCCAAATCCAAATCCAAGCCCCAAATCCCAAATCCTGCCCTAGATCCAAAAAGGAAGTTAAAAGTTCATAATTACACTCGAGAATCAAAATCGGGCCCAAACTAAGAAAATAGATTCAGAAAATCCAAGCCCCAATCACTCAAATGTTTAAAATTGAGACCAAGAATCAATTCTCAATTATCTCTTCCTCTTCTACTAGTTTTTCTCTTTATTTCTTTCCACTCACTTACAAATCTTTAACAAATCTTTATTTCTCTCTCTTAATTTTCTCTTAACATCTATTGCTCTTTTACTAGTTTTTCTCAGTCTATATTTTCTTTCTCTTAAAAATCTTTATCTCACTCCCTCTACCTGTTTTGAAAAAGGTTTATCCTTTGCTTTATAAAATTTGAACTTCTTTAGCAAGTACCACACCACATATAGGTTGAAGATGATGTTTGGGTGAATATGAAATGCATTGAGAATGAACATAGCTTAAGACTAGTTACCCATCATAAAGGTGTCAGGAATGGCCAAGCCTCGTACTGAGGGGTTAGTCCCTTTTTTTCTCTTTTGAAAATGAAAATCATTTTCGATACACTCCAAAAGCAAACCTAAACAAATTTTGGGACACAAACAACCCTATTTACACAAAAGCAATATCTGGCTGGGTGAGGGGCACATATTGCAACTCCCACAATACTTCAATATAAAGTATTATACTTAAACTTCAAACTGTGACCGGCAAATAATTTTATGAATGTGGCCATCAGCGTGCATTTTTATATGCTTGAAAAGATTAAAGATATTATTTTCTTTGATAAACACCAAGCTTCCTCTTAACATTGGTGGATTCACTTCCTAGGAAATAGAATGAAGATTTTCCAGGTTCACTTTTGCTTGTAGGGGGAAGGGTCTTCTATTTAACTAACAGGGTCATTTTCATCACTTCTAGTCCATGACACATGGTCTTTCGTTAGAGGGCCATTACATATTACATACTCCAATAACACAAGGATACTCACAGCATATAATTCTCATCCTCCTCATTCAAAGGCTTTTCTTTTCATAACATTGGACATCAGTGCAAAACTTACTGGAATTGTGCACTTTTATTCATTCTTCTTGTTGTGCATTTTTTTGGTTGGTTTGAGAAATTGTGCTAAGGATATAGTACATCAAAATATTAGAAAATTGAAAGGATTTATGTGAACTATGGCTATACTGGTGTCCTTACTTAGAACAAAGCACAAACTGCAAAAATGGACAAAGTTCCAAGCCTCTTTCACGTAACTTGCACTGGAAATGTGAGTTGTTCTACAAGATTAGTCATTCAAATGCCTTAGGAATAGAACACCCAAGGATATTAAACATATCTTTATTAAATCGTTTACGCAACTGTAATTGAGCAATGCAAGTGAGAGCTTTCATCAAAGGAATCAAACTACATTTCCACCTCCAACTATTTTAGCCAATGGCTGGTCGTGCCCCGGAATTAAATTTCATTGCATCTATGGATATATTTGAGTTATCCTTCTATCATTTTTGTCTTATGTCGTATCCTTCTCAGCCCTACAACCACTTCGTTCATGTGCATTCTCTCATTTGGAGACACATTTGAACATGACAAGCCTATCTCCATTATCATTACCAACAGCTCATTCATAGCATCTGATCTTTCAGTTGGAATAGTATTGCTTTCATTCAAAAGATGGCTGTCAGTGACATCTGAAATTGCAACAGGAAATGCTTCAGTCACCCATTGCCTCAAACTAAAATCCCCATCAAACTATTCATCAGTAGGCTTTCTTCCTGTAAACATCTCAAGGAGCAGAATTCCATAGCTGTAGACATCGGCTTTGGCTGACACCTTTCCGGCCATCCCAAATTCTAATTCAACCACTCAACAATATTAGACATGATTATCAAGCACAATATAATTAGCCAATGCTCATCTATGACTTAAGATCAATATAATGGACTTAAGATCAATTGAACCATCAATCCTGCCTTTCTCTTGTTGTATTCTCATATATACATCAAAAAAAGAATACAAGATTATGATTTAGAACTAGACATTGTTATCGGGCTGGATCGGGTCTGGGTCCGAGCCCCGCCCGATAATGTATCAGGCCGGCCCGGGTAATACCGACGGGGGCCCGATCCATCCTGATAACTTTAAAATATTAATTTTATTTTATTAATATATATATACTGTTATTTAAAATATAATTTATATTCAAAAAATTTTAAATATTTTTTTATGTAACTGGGCCAGGCCTGGGCTCAGATTTCGGACATCAGGCCAGCCCGAACCAAGTTCTTATCGGGCCGGGCTGGCCCAATGCCCAGGTCTATTTAGAACTGAAGTCCTATATATGTATGATACAAAAGTGCTCTTAAAAGAATTCAAACATGTATCCATATTTTTTCTATGGGGCATGTGAGATTTGTTGAGTTTCATTAATTGTATGGTGCAGTGATTTCACAACTTTAAGGCCTAATCAAACTTATCTTCCTTCTAATTCTCCAGTGACCTATCTCAATGTTCTTAAATGGCTCCTAAATCGGGTGAATTATTCAGTAGTGCTGATTGTTAACCAGTCTGAAGCCATTAGGTAGAAAGGCATTTACGATTAGGATTGTTTTATACAAGAAAGGAAAAAAGTTTATAACTTCTGTTAAAAAAAGAAGATCAAGTGAAGTTTCTTGTTGGTTGAGGACATGCAAACAACAGATGTGTACATGATCCACATGAACAATGAATGCATTGTCCATGTAAAATAGTTTATCAATGACCTTTACATTATTGAGCTAGGAACCACTTGTGCATGTCTTTATGTGTGAACTACCAAGTCATGATAATTAGATGGATCATGTGTGTTTTCACATCAATAAATATATTTATTGATTTCATATTGCAAACCATAGAAGAGTATACTTATAGATATATACATATGTATATATATATACATACATATATATATATATACACATACGTACATATATATATATATATATATATATATGTATATATATATATATATATATATATGTATGTAAAGACAAATAAATCAGAGATAGTATGTACCTGGTGCAATGTAACCGTGGTTCCGAGAGTAGCTGTAAGAGTAGAGGAATTCAGACCAACTAGAATCTTTGAAATTCCAAAATCGCTGATCTATGCTGTCATGTTCTCATCTATAAGCACATTACTTGGCTTCAGATCACAATGAACTATAGTCTCCGAGTAACCATGGTGAAGATATTCTGAAGCACAAGCCACATCAATCATGATATCCAATCTTTGAAAGAGATTCAAGCGATGGTCACCTGAATATAGACAGACTTATAGGCTGCCAAGGGGCATGTATTGGTCACCTGAAATCTGTACTAGAGCAACACGTAATGACTTTAACAAGGTTTCGGTGCCTGATTTGGCGCAGGACAGTGCAGTCGATGTCCAATGATTTTGGTATCTTACCAGAAAGGTTGTTATGGTAAGGTCAATAGTGTCAAGGTTTAGCATGTGATCAAGTTGTTCAGAAATGTGACCAACAAATGTGTTCCAAGAGAGATTCAAATACTTTAGCATTTAGAGCTCTGATAATGATGCAGGAAACTCTCCGCTCAACTTGTTTGCAGAGATATCCATGTTTATCATCATGGAAAAATTCCCAAGACCCAAAGGCAAGTGACCCCAGTGAAGGAGTTGTCCTGCAAGTACAGCACCAACAAGTCCTTCAACTCACAAAGACCTGGCAGTAGTGTTGATGATAAATTGTTTGAGCTTAGATCTAGGCTTCGCACACTAGTGATATTATTTATAGAGCTTCAAATTGACCCAATTAGAATGTTGTGGTCAATATAAAAAACAGACATGCTGACCAACTCGTAAAGTGAGTCTGGAATTGAACCTTCTAATTCATTGCCAGAAAGACCAAATGTTTGTAACCTGTTCATTGATCCTATATTTGGTGGAACGAGTCCTTTTATTTTGTTGAATCTCAAATCTAACGAAATTAAATTGGTCAAGTTGGCTAAGGCCAATGGGATAGTACCTTCAATCAGATTGGAGGAAAGCACAAGTTTCCACAAGTTTGTTGTCAGATTTCCAATAGAGACAGGAAGAGTGCGGTTCAAAAGGTTTTGTGACAGATGAACTTTCTGTAGCATTCGACTATTGGTGAAGGCTGTGAGAATGGTGAGCTCACGACTGCCATGGGCATTGGTCAACATATTTCCCCAAAGGTAAATGTACTTGAGTTGTGTAAGACTACCCAATTCTAATGGTATCTGCCCACTAAATTGATTGCTTTCTGCAGTAAGAAGTTGAAGTCTTGTAGCATTAGAAAAAGAAGCCGGGAGAGGGCCATCAAAATTGTTTGTACCCGCATAGAGTTGTTGGAGATTGGGCAGGAAGTGGCCAGCATCTTTTGGGAGATGCCCTGTTAGTGGATTGGTCGTGAAACTCAAAGTCTGAAGAGCGGATAGGTTAAACAAGCTGTTAGGCAGTGTACCGGTGAGATTGTTCATTTCCACACTAAAGAATGTTAAGTGGGTTATGCTTCCCAAGTCGGAAGGAATCTTCCTGTGCATATGATTTTGACCAATATTAAGGAGCTTCAGCTTTGAGAGGTTGGAAAAAGTGACTGGAATGGTGCCGGTGAGCCTGTTACCCTAAAGGTTTATGTGCTTGAGTTCCAGCAAACTGCCTAGGAACTCTGGAATGCTTTCATAGAATTCATTTTCTGTTGCCAAAAGTACTTGGAGGGGATGACAATGGCTCACCGTTTGCGGGATCAACCCTTCAAAATTGTTTTTGCTTTTGATAAGATTCTCTAACAGAGGGAGACGACTAAAATCAACGAGAAGTTGACCATGGAAACTGTTGGTCGAGAGATCAAGAACCTGTAAGAAGGAGAGATTGCTGTTGTATGGCGAGAGAGTACCTTCAAGTGCCTTTTTGGAGAGGTTTAGAGCAACTACCCTTTGTGAACCACAACCGCATGAAACTCCAGTCCAGTCGCAGAAGGAGATGTTGGAATTCCAATTTGATAACACATTATGAGGGGTTTTAGTGACGAGGAATTTGAAAGACAGAAATGTGAATTGATCAGTCACATTGCTCAGAGAAACAGGGGCTGAGGGCACCTCCCCTTCGCTGAGAACCACAAAGAAGGCAAAGGAGGAGAAACACAAAAGAAACCCAAGCAGCTGAGGTGACCGGCCAGTGGTTGCCATGCCGCTCCAATTTTCTATGCAAAACATGCACGAACAGAAGAAGAAGCTAGGTCTTTAATTTATGTATGGATTCACTTCTAGAAAAGTTGTGTGTTTTTTGAGAAATTGAAGAAGACTCAGGTTTACTGCTTTGGAACATATTGCTTCACAATTCCAAATCCAGCCGCATGACTAATGGTTACATCAATGAGGCTTTTTCTTGGCCGCCCTTATCTTATCTTCCTTGACCACTTTTCCACTCTATTCAGTCCCAAATCAAAGTTGTCAATTTGAACTTCTCTTTTTTTCTTTTAGATCGCCAAAGCTGCGTTCGACCATAGTCACAAATATCGTTTTTGCCTTTTAAATGGAGCAGTTTTTCTCAACGATGAGCTTAAAAAAAAAGATAAAAATAATGGGAAAATATGGTACATTTTTAAAAAAAATTGAAAAAATTTAAAAGTCAGAGAAAAATCAAATAAATGAGAAACTAATAAGGTCATATTAAAAAAACAGATAAGAAATAAACAAACTTAGAAAGTGGAAACAAGCAGTTTGACAATAAAAAGGAGTGAAAAAATGCCTAAAGTGAAAAAACGACTAAATCAATTTGATTCAATCAACCTGTTATTGTTTTTTTATTAGTTTTTATATCTTGTTCAAGATTTAGAAAGTGGAAACAAGCAGTTTGACAATTTAATATTTTGTTTTGACTTGCAACTACATCATCTAAATCACCGGACTGAAGTTATGCCAATTTTATCCACTCGTTTCAAAAGCTGATTTTTTTCAGCATGGCACTCACACTGTTGTATTCAATATGAATGCCTGCTGATTCATATATTGATAAAAAACTAATGAAAAACAATTTTTTTTAAGCAGGTGGACTGGATCGAATTGACTTAGCGAAGACTTGAAGCAACCGGCCGATTCAAGGCAATAATATTTCTAACAAATCCGATCCAGTCCTTGCTCAACTATTCACTGTTAAGGTTCCTGATAAAGGATTGACCATTGTGTTGATATATCAACGGATTCTTCACTACAGGTGGCAGCCATGTCTACATCCCCTACTTGGGTCATGCAGATCGATGATTGGCAAGTGTAGATGTTCAGATTTGTGTTGTAGTTTAGAAGCCCGAGCATTGAGTCCCCAATTTGTGCAGGGGACTCATACAGGGAAGCCCCTCTTTATGTATTCAAAGAACAGATAAAGGAGGTCATCAGGAAATGAATTTAGGACAGTAACATAGCTTTTGATTGTTTTGGAAAGAAAATTTGTAAAAATCCATCAGAATAAATGATAAAATGTTGCTTTTGATTTTTTATTTTGGCGATCACAGCAAAGCATGAGGAGCCTCCCAAGTAGCAATTTAACGTTAACTGGGTCCCCAACAGAGACACGGTTCTAATTAAGAATCCACGCCTAAATCTTTCCTATATATACAGTATTGGTGGACCCACGAACTCTGGGAAATCTAATGTTGGTGTACAAATGCCGAAAGAGAGAGAGAGAAAAAAAAAGTGAGTGAGATTTTCCTGCATTCCAATTTTCACTGCAGACTTGGTCAGAAACTTGCAGCTGGGGGGCGTTGACACGCAGACGGGGGAGTAGAAAAGGGGTTTGCTTTGAGGAATTTAATTGGCCATCAAGTTCTTTGGTGTTCTTTGACCAGACTACCACACCTAACATAATATTAAAGAAGCTCTAATCTTTAGTTTGGTTCCTTGTTTATTGATAAAGGACCACAGCTCACACGTCATGGTGATTGTATAAAGCAGATACAGATGACAAATTGCAACCCCTTGGGCCTGGGATTTGGGCGGAGTTCATATATATTAAGCAGCTAGTTATAGGCATGACTACCCTTTACATGTCTCCAAAATATAAAAACTAAGATAAAAACAGAATTTCATTGGCATTTGCATGGATCAAACATCTATTCTATGGAAATTTAACACTTCAACCAAGTTTAGAAATGGTTGCTCGGTTATGCTCGAACTTTTGAATTCATTAAAGAACTTTGGGATTAATTTGAGGCAGGTAATGCATCCTGTTACTGCTTGATCAGGACCAAGAAAGAAACATTCAACAGTCAACCACAGAATCACCACCAAATTTCTCAAAACAGAAGTGAAAGAAATGCTCTCTGCCATTTTATTGTCTTATATACTCTAAAAATATCACAATCATATATACCTGTGGAAGATAAGTAGCTGATGCAAGCCAATTAAGAAATTGCATCGGATTTGGGTTTAAGAAACGACATCTGACTGGATCCTGATTCATATTTGGATCTACATATATATCCAACTGGATTTGGATTCAGATTCAGATATAGATTGGATTTAAGTTTAAATAAAAATCTTATATTAAAATGCTCTTGCATTTTAAAAACCAGCCAGAATTGATTCAAAATTCGAATTCAGATTGTGATATTGGATTTTAGATCCATTGTTTGTATTCTAATCAGAATTTGAATATGGATATGTTAATATCTACAAAAACAGATATAGATCAAGATGTATCCTATTTGAATCTGATACATTAACATCCCTGCTCCCAACTCCAATCCCAGGACTCCAGAAAGACAATAAATAACAAAAGATACAAACCCCTCAAATTATTCCCTACTGGCCTACAAGTGTCATATAATAGAGATAGCTAATAAGAAACTTTGGTAGATAATCATAATTTAAAACTCTGTCATATACGTGTATGTACGTGTGTGTGTGTGTGTGTGTGTCCCTCTCTCTCTCTCTCTCTCTCTTTATATATATATATATATATCACAGTCACAGAAAACGTGTTTTTTTAAAAAAAACTCAAAAAAAATGCAATAAATTAAGTAGTCTTTTAAAACTTTAAAAAACAGCATTATTTGAAAAAAACGTTAAAAATGGAAAAATACGCTTTAACCTGTTTTTAACGTTTTTTTTACTTTTTCACTTTCTTCATTTTTTTCAATTTTTTTAATGCCAAACAGTTTTTTTTTCATTTTCTATTTTTTATTTGTTGCAAATATGTTTATCTTTTCGTGTTTGCGTTATTCGTTTCTAACTTATTTTATTTTTTTCTCATTTTTAGTTTTTAGAATTTTTTAAAAATTTACCATATTTTTCTCATTTTTTAATTTTTTTCAAGCTCGTCGTATTATACCCGAGAATAACCTTGCCGTTTAAAACTCCGTGATGTTATTTGTAACTGTGATATATATATATATAAAGGGTGATTTTGTATTTAAAAAATAGCAAATTATAAATTTATAAATCCTATTTCACATCTTATTTGGCTTAGCAATCAAGTGATCAACGTTGGTCAAATCATGTAAATTCAAACAGTCGAATAAAGGAACGAAAATTTGACAAAAGTCAATAAGAATGTGAAATTCATTCATGACATCTCTTATTGTTAGACGTCATGCAAAGTCTGGATGATGCCAAATGTACATGACCTAGAAATTTGACGATTTAAATCTCCAATCTGATCACATTTTATTTCACTAAAAAAAAAGACTTCACTGCTGCAAATAATATAGGGACTTTCCAAAGTGATAAGAAGAGGTAAGACACTAAATCTAAAACTCTGAATTGATAGGCCACCAAAAGTTTCAAGGAATCCAATCAATTTGGAAATTCAGTCATAGTTAGGACAGATAAATATAATTTTATTTAAGCTTTTTACTTACTAAACTTTTAAAAAACCAAAAATTTTAACAACTGCTACTATTGTGACATTTGGAAAACTTGAGCATATAGAAAAAGATCAAAATTTCGACTTTTCCATGCATTTGCAGAACTTTCCAGAATTTCATTGTTTCTTTTTTTTTTTGCAAAATATTGTCACAACCAATTTATTGACCAAAGTTTTCAAATCAATGACTAATTGAAATGTTCCAATGCAAAAGTTCTTAACTTTTGTCTCCTATATATGGGCCCAGTTGTTTCCTAGTATGAGACGATAAGGGCAATGAGCAAGAACACAAGTTCATCGGAGGATAAAAACAATAATCCAAACAAATTGTGTAAGAGAGACCCCCAAAACACAGGAAGCCCTGGTACAGGTTGTCTTTCAATTTCGACGATGGAAACAATAGGCATGATGTGGGAAGAAGCCACCCAAGAATGAGGAATGAAATCATAATCCAAGCCAACAGGGGATTGATCGCATTCCCAGTCAGCCTTAAAGGGAATTGATTGCAAGTTAGCAGTCCATATCAGAGTGGAGTCAGAAATTTTTGTCTTTAAACTTCAACCTTTAAAGAATACTCTAAGTTTAAATTTCAATCTTTAAGGGGCACTTATATGCAAATAAAGTAAATTTGATGGGCCGGTGTGCCGACAACATTACTCCGACAACATGCACCTTTGAGACACCTTTGTCCAGCATATGAGGGCGTAAGAAGACGCCAAAATGAATGTCTGTGACACTCAACCTCTCTTATTTTGTTTCCGTTTTATTCAATTTTTGACATACCAATATGGATCAGACCAAAGTTCTTATGCACGCTAATACCTTGTCCTAGATAGGGCGTTATAGATCCCCAATCCGACCCAAACAAATAATCGATGGAATGGACGAAGTTCAGAAATTACAATTACATCTCCTCAAACAAGCACGCAACCAAGTCTAAATTTTGTTTTTAGAACATCTGGTGTAAACAAACAATCCAAGAACATTTCTCTATAATGTTTTTATAAATGTTTAGAGAAGCCAAATTGATTTTTTTTTCCTAAAATGCCAATGATTAAGTTTACATTTCTCTATACAGAAGTGTATCATTAACACTAGCTCATGCCGTGAGAACTTTCACTATACAGGCACCTCACACCACTTCTGCACACACTTGATACACTGGTTGGGTTATATGAGCCGAGTAAAAAATGAGCTTGTTCAGCTTGGCTTGAGCTCGAGTTTTGCTATATAAACTTAGCTTTAACTCGATTCGGTAGACCAAGCCACAGCTCGAGCTCGACTCATTTAAGCTTGTTTACCAACTCATTATTTGACTTGATTTCTTTCTTTTGTTTTAAGTTTGAAATTACAAAACAAAACCTAGATAGGTTCACTCTAGTTTAATAAAATCAAGTTTATGTAACTTGAACTCGATGTATTTATAATCACGAGTTTTGAGTTAAGCTCGAGCTTAACAGAGCAAAGTCGAGTCGAGCTTGAGTTGGCTTGACTCGTTTTACAACTCTATCCACTTGACACACACAAATGGACTCGTCCCATATTTATAATGGTGAACATGTCAGCTGGGGTGGGGAAGCATTGACCTAAGGATGTCAATATGCCTGATTTGTAATGGATATCCAAGCAAACTGCTCCAAAAAATTTGGATGAAGAAAAGAAATTAACTAATAAATTAAAAAAAATCAGATAGGATTAGAAATTAAGAAATGACATCCAATTAGATTCAGATTCAAATATGCATAAATATAACTAAGCAAATGCATGCACACTCTACCAGCCTCCTATGGAAGAAGAGTTAAAACATGGAAACAAAAAAAACTGAAGCATGTACCTGGTTTTGGTTGGGCATCTTGATGCCTACATCCACGGGAAAGGGAGCTTTCTCTTTATTCATTCTCTGATGTTCTTGAGAGAAGATGGACCCTCATTATATAGAGAACAGGGCAGACCATTTTAGGTAAGATAATCACGTAACTCCTGGGTGATAAACAAAGTGTCAAGAAAAAAGGGATCAGATCTCTTGTCAAA
The DNA here is from genome assembly GCF_008831285.2 of Nymphaea colorata. Taxonomy (NCBI): domain Eukaryota; kingdom Viridiplantae; phylum Streptophyta; class Magnoliopsida; order Nymphaeales; family Nymphaeaceae; genus Nymphaea; species Nymphaea colorata. Next base: position 22,577,595 of record NC_045148.1, read on the forward strand.
ATCTGTTATTGTTATGCAGACTAAATTTTTTTTGAGAACCCAAAAGAAAATGAACGTTTATCTATTTCAGCATAAACAGAATTTTAGACCAATTAAAATCAACGAGACATTCAACATATAACAGCAAGAGGAAGAAAGTCGTGTGGCACTGACAACTTAAAGAAACAAGTTGAAATATTCATTGTGCCTTTATTTAATTTCTTCCAAATTGTAATTGGGAAGCAGCATTTAGCTTTTTTAGAGATAGAAATTGTGTATTATCATGATCATGTATACCAAAAATCTTGTAAACCATAACCTTTTTTTTTACTATATATGTTGGTCAAAGGAATCAATAAAAACAAGTTCTCTCCAGCTTTATCTTTCACACTTTCTCTGTTTTCTTCTCTTTTCTCATGGTATCAGAGCAAAATGAGAGAGGAAATCCACTGCTCCCTTCCGTTGACTCCAAGAAATCCAATCTTTTGTAGAGAGGTTCTTCAGACACCTGGAATTGGAATAATCTTCAGACAACAAATCAGTGCCGGCCTTCCTCTCTGCAGCATGATACACCTTCGTCTCCCGCAAATTTCTCAGGGTCGACTGAATTTCTCTGCTGTGGATGTCAGTGACGAGCCCAATGCAGATCCTCACGAATCATATCCAGAAATCTCCTCTCGGCAGCTCCAGTTCTCAGCCTACAGGTTCAGCTGGACAGCAGGTTCTCTCAACCCTTCACTGAGTCACAAACTCAGACAGTCATATTTGCTTCTGTTCAAAGGCTTTGGCTTCTTCTCTGATTTAAGACGGCAAAACAGCGTGTCCAGCAGAGGAAAGAGGGAGGAAACAGAATTAGGGGCTGTCGGACTGTAATGAGGTGGTTTTTTTTTTTTTGGGCACACTTTGAGCTATTTCTCTCTTTTATCTGAGGAGAGCTTGACGGTAATATTCTTATTATCAAAGCAGAAATTCGTGAAGGCTGCTCCGTTCACGTCGTACGAACACCACCGAGTCGAGATTCATTGAAGATCTTAAGGGCATCTTTTCCTCTTTCAAACTTGGGTAATTTGGCTGTGGGTAACTTGGGTATTCGATTTATTGGCGTAGCATGAGGAAGAACAATTTATGCAAGACAAGTTCCACAGGGACAAAGTGTCACCATTCTGAGGTCAGTTCTTCAACGCATAGATAAATGGTTTACTCAAGTTCAATCAAATCAATTTTATGAAACCCAAATTTGACTTGTTCATAATCGTGAGTTTTGAGTTAAGCTTGAGCTTAACAGAGCAAATTTGAGTCGAGCTTGAGTTAGCTCAACTCGTTTTACAGCTCTATCCACTTAACACACACAAATGGACTCGTCCCCTGTTTATAATGGTGAAACATGTCAGTTGGAGTGGGGAAGCATCAACCTAAGTCGACATGTCTGATTTGAATTGACTGTCCAAGCTAACTGCTCCAAAAACATTTGCATGAAGAAAGGAAATTTACTAATCAACTAAAAAATCAGATAGGATTTGAAATTAAGAAATGACATCCGATTAGATTTAGATTCAAATATGCATAAATATCTGACCGGATTCGGATTTAGGTATAGAAAAATATCCACTCGAATTCAGATTCACATTCCAATACATGAAAGTATCCGATCAGAACCATACGGGACTTAATTTAAATAAAAATTCTATATTCAATGCTCCTAACAGTTTGTAAATCAGCCAGATTCTTCAAAATATGGATTCAGATTCAAATTCATATATGAATATAAAAACAGGATTTGGGTTAGATTCTTATTGTGACATCTGATTTCATATTTAGATTATGATGAAGAAAATGGATTTAGATCAGATTCAAATTATGAAATCTGAGTTTGGTCAGTTTTGGATGAGGAAAAAAATCAGATTCATAAGAACTTAGTACCCAAGATTATAATTGTTAACTTCATAAGGACTTATTATGCAAGATAATTGGGTAATGCATCTTCCCATTTTCACAAAATAAATTACATAATTTATACCTATATTAATGTTAGCTTTGCAATATTTTCCAATAGTCCTGCTGTCAATAATTGGTATATGTCTGTTTATATGTGTATTTATAATCGTCGCCAGCACGAGGTGCGATTTGTGTGGAGTATAAATGAGTTGTGTTCCTGAAACTCAAATTCGATTCGCACTGGTACTCTATAATATTTGCAAAACCGGTTCACTGAATCACTGGTTTTAACTTTGAGGGCAAAAGCAAATTTTCATAGCTTATATGAGTTAATGCTTACACGATTTAAATGAGTTAACGCTTACATGAGTTAAACGAGTTAATGCTTCCTCGAGTTAACACCTAAATGAGTTAAATGGGTTAAACGAGTCAGGCTCGATCATGTTATAAGGAGCTTGACTCATGTTTGAGCCGAGCTAAAGCTGAAGTTTTTTGAGTTGAATCAAGCTTGAGCTGGCTAATCTCAGGTTCTACTTGTGAAGAAAAAGTCCTACAAATATGAATATGTTGGAAACTGACAAGGAAATATGTTTTTAAGGGATGTGAAGAAAAATTCATGTTGATGTAATCTTGGGTGCCAACTAAGTTGCTGGATGTGGAAATAAGAAGTCCTGCAAATTAGAAAAAGTCTCATTGATGTGATCTGTGGCCGTAGGCACCGAGTGTGGAAAACAACAAGCGATATCACTTGCTTTTAATGAGCACCAGACTCTTTTCTTTTTTAAAGCTAACAGCAGAAATGCTAGCTCTTTTTGATAAATCCTGTTTCACTTCTTATTTGGCTTAGTAATCAACTGATCAATTGGTCAAAGCAGGCAATTTTAAACAGTCGAAGAAAGGAACGAAATTTTGACAGAAGTCATTAAGAATGTCTTCAAGCTATGCAGAATTTGCCAGGTCAATTTTTAAGATATGCAGTTCATTAACTGATTTATTCATGCCATCTCTTATTGTTAGATGTCATATGCAAAGTCTGGATGATGTGAAATGTACATGACCTTGGAATTTGACGATTGAAAGCTTCAATCTGATCACCTTTTATTTCACTACAGAAATGACGTTTGGAAAACTTAAGAATGTAGGAAAACAATCAAAATTTCAAATCTCAAAGACTGATTGAAATGTTCCCATGCAAAGGTTCTTAATTTTTGTCTCCTATATATGGCCTAGTTGTTTTCCAAGTATCAGACAATAAGGGCAACGATCAAGAACACAAATTCATCAGCGGAGAAAAAGAACAATCGAAATGTATTCTGTAAAAGAGGAAGCCCTGGTACAGGTTGAGTCTTTCGATTTCAACGATGGAAACAATAGGTATGGTGTAGGAAGAAGCAGAAGAGACTTTACAAAAGAATAAGGAATGAAATCATAATCCAAGCGGACCTTGAAACAGAGCCTCGGGGGATTGATTGCATTTCCAGTCAGCCTTAAAGGGAATTGATTACAAGTTAGCACTCCATATGAGAGTGGAGTCAGAAATTTTATTTAAACTTCAACCTTTAAAGAACACTCTAAGTTTAAATTTCAATCTTTAAGGGGCACTTATATGCAAATCAAGTAAATTTGATGGGCCAGTGTGCCTACGACATTACTCCGCAACTGCATTAATCCAAATGGAAGTCTTCTCATTAATTTGGTAGTCTACTATAGCTTTCATGGTTGAATGGTCCCAAAATGCACCTTTGAGACACTTTTATCCAGCATATGAGGGTGTATCTGTGACACTCAACTCTTTTATCTTTTTGCATTTTATTAAATTGTTAAATACCAATACAGATCGGACCAAAGTTCTTGCGTACGTTAATCCCTTGTCCTAGATGGAGCGTTACAGACACCCAATCCAACCCAAACTGATGGATGGGATGGATGGAATTCCAAGAATATAATATGTTGTCACAAAAGTACATCTCATCAAACAAACAGGCGACTAAGTTTGCATTTTGTTTTCAGGTCAGTTGGATGAAGGGAACTACACCACAGGGATAATTTATCAGAACTTTGAGCTCAGTTGGATGAAGGGAACATCTTATAGGAGAATGATCTCATTATATCCTTTTGAGGGAAGAAGCCACCCAAGAGTTTAAACATTCAGCACGAAAAGGCTCGTATACAGTGATGGGGCAAACCATTCAACATGAGTGAGTGCTGTCAAAATTAAAACTAAGAAGTGAATCAGTAACACTTGCTCATGCTGTGAGCTCACTACACAGGGACCTCACACCACTTCAGCACACACCTGTAGGGCTGTACACGGGCCGAGTCAAAATCGAGCTCGTTCAGCTTGGCTCAAGTTTGTTCAGCTTTGACTCCATGCGATAGACCTAGCCACACCTCGAGCATGACTCTTTTAAGCTCGTTCACTGACTCCCCATTTGACCCGATTTCTTTTTTTGGTTTTAAGTTTGAACATTTTCAAAAGAATTCCTGGAATAATAGTTTACTCAAGTTCAATCAAGTCAATTTTATGAAACTCGAACTTGACTTGTTTATAATCATGACTTTTGAGTTAAGCTTGAGCTTAACAGAGCAAATTCGAGTCGAGCTTGAGTTGGCTCGACTTATTTTACAGCTCTATCCACATGACACACACAAATGGACTCGTCCCTTATTTATAATGGTGAAACATGTCAGTTGGAGTGGGGAAGCTTCAACCTAAGGATGTCAATATGTGTGATTTGAAGTGAATGTAAAAGCCAACTGCTCCAAAAACATTTGGATGGAAAAAAGAAATTTACTAATCAACTAAAAAATCAGATAGGATTTTAAATTAAGAACTGACATCCGGTTAGATTTAGATTCATATATGCATAAACATCCGAACAGCTTGAGATTTAGTTACGTAAAAATATTCAATCAAATTCAGATTCACATTCCAATATACAAAAGTATCCAATCAGAACCAGATGGGACTTAATTTAAATAAAAATTTTACATTCAATGCTCTTAACAGTTTGTAAATCAGCCAGATTCAGTTCAAAATATGGATTCAGATTCAAATTCATATATGAATACAAAAGTAGGATTCAGGCTGGATTCTGATTGTGACATCTGATTTCAGATTCAGATTAGGATGAAAAAAATGGATTTAGATCATATTCAAATTATGAAATCTGATTTCGGATGAGGAAACAAATTAGATTCAGATGAGATTCAGATTGCAGAATCTGATTTCGGATTCAAATTTGGATATGACTTTTTATTCATTTGTTTGGGAGCTCAACATCATCGGACGGTTAATAATATATTTTATTTGAATCCGATTCATTGGGTATCCCATCCATCCTTGCAGATTTTCCCACTTTTCAAATATTTTTCATTTTTATTTTTTGTATTTAGGTCCATCGATTTTCAAGAAAAACAAGGTCAGTCATTCTCTCGAGTCCTCCCAACTCCTCCAAGAGTATCGGTGACGACTGTTCATGTTGTCCTTAATGAGAAGGTTGCGGAATATTACTTCAGCTTCTCCATGGGTACACCCAAAATTGCGTAACGTACCAGCATGCTGGAGCTTGTGGACATTCAGAAATGGTTCAATATTTGGGTGGCGGCCTTTTCGATATGAGTAATTACTGGAAACTAAATCTAAACTGAATCTGTATCCGATCCGATACTTATATATATCAAAATGGTTCAACATATCCATTGACAGTGCTAACTCCATAAAGCCACGTGTTTTGACGGGGTCATAGTTATTCACGCTCTTGTCCCACTTGTGTATATATATATATATATACATACATACATACATACATACATATCTATATATATATATATATACATAGAGAGAGAGAGAGAGAGAGAGAGAGAGATTAAAAACCTTTAAATGCAGAAGAAATTTATTTTGATTGGATTTGAATCATCAAAGGTAAAAAAGGGCAACACCATCGCCAATGTTCCCATAGCCAAGCCATTGATAGGGATGTCAACGGATCGGATTTGGATCAGATGTATCTTTTACCATATCCAATTTTTCGGATATTCATATATTCGGATTCGGATATGAATTCGGATTCAGATGAAAATAAGTTTATATCATATCTGAATCCGATTTTAAAATCTATATCCGAATCTGATCCATATCCGATTTATAAGTTATTTTGAATCTGATTCGAATCCAAATTTTAAATTATATCTGAATCTGATCCGAATATAAATTTTAAAATATATCCGAATCCAACTTTTAAGTTATACCCGAATCCAACTTTTAAGTTACATCCGAATCCGACCCGAATCTGATTTATGACTTTTAAACCATATGTAAATCTGATCCAAATTTGATTTATGTGTCAAAAATATGTAGTAAACACCAAATGGACTACCAATATTAACATTGGTGATAATTGTCAAGCTTATTAAGGGAGAGAGAGAATATAACATATATATATATATATATAGCCAAGTTATCAAAAGCTGTCTTTGGGAGTTCTAGCCAAGTTATCAGCCGGCCAAGAGAACAAAAAGTACATAGCAAGAGCAGGTGCTGTCCCTCACGTTCTTGATTTATCAGCCTACATCTCTACCCTCATTAGGGAAAGCTGCGCCGTGATCCTTGAACGGCTTGTGGCAAACAGTTGAATTCAATTTCTTGTTTATGCATGTGCTGTTGCTTTAGGCCTGCACCCTATAGTCACCAACTTGCTATGCTTTCTGCAAAATCCAATTTCAAACCATGTGCTTAGGAAGCTACCTTTTGGGGCATTAGTTGGTGTATGCCATAAAGGCAAGAGTCTGTAAACAAATATTTCTCCTATGCTAATGGCATTTCTATTATTCTGCCTCTCCTAAAAGACTCGAACTATGAAAGATTGAAATCCAAGAAATGGCCATTAACTTGGTGTTCTGCTTCTGTGCTCTGCAAATACTAAAATGAAAATCATAGGTTAAGAAAGGGAAAGGGGACAGCAAATTGGTAGCTTTGGAACTTCACATTTTTAAAGTGAAAACATACACCTTAGATTCTCACAGGTTTTCATAACTGTTTTCCCAAAAACACAGCTTGTTCGCACATTTCTAGGCTCATCTCTCTATTGATTCTTGCAGATTGATGTAAAATTAGCTCAGAGATAAGAAAATACCAGAAATTTCTATCAGCCAAACACTCTTTTGCGAATTTGTTAACCTTTCCGATTCAACGCAAATAAATAATCGACAAAAAGTAGACCAGCGAGATTTTGTTTAGAAAATGGAAATAGATCACTGTTCCTTTAACTGTGAAAACAACTCATGCACGACATGACACTCTAGTTTCTTGACCATCAAATTTGAGAAAAGAAAAACAACAAACAGAGATAGAAATAAGACCCATTTTGAAATAAAGAAAGGGGAAAGTTTGGGATCTCAACTTCAAGTCTGGATAATAAAATAAAGAAGAATCTGATGGAGAGAATCATACCGTAGGAAAACGAGTGCCGAGTTTCTTCCTCATCTTGCCTCCTCCAATCCCTTCTTCCACTGCAGCGACTCGAGCCATGCCCACTTGACAACCCTACTGACAAATGTTAGAAAAAACAAAAATGCAAAAAAAAAATATTTATTACTTAATTTTCACATGGTTGGTTAAGATGTTTTAACTGTTACCTTATCAATTTTCTCCATAAGTTCTTCATGCTCATAATTTATCATATTTGACTTCTATGTCTTCAAGTTGTTTAAGGACGTTTTAAATTATTTTCACATATATTTTTTGATGAAATTATCTTTTTTTAAATACTTGTAAAAAGCAAATAGTATATTGAACTTTGATTTGTCTATTAACAACTAGTATGTTTGACTTTCGTACATTTTTTACATTAACTATGCATATTGAACATTGATCGGTCTATTTTTAAATAAAAACATATTTTAATTGAGTAAACTATTATTTCATGATGATCTCTTATTAAGAATTATTAAATCAGGTGACCCATATTGTTTATCATTAGAAAAACACATTATTTAATGTCTTTTCATTTCATTGAGTTAATTGAAATAGTTTGTGTTACATCCGTAAAAAGAATATTCAATGATATATCAAGTAATTTATTAGTCCTATTATCTTCATTACAATAGTTGTTTTTTTTTACATAAAATTGTATAATTACTCCAATGGTATATAAGATAGTTTATTAAATCGTACGATTTGTTGTTTGCCTACTAGTTAGAGGCTTTTGTTTTCAAGTTTGTGAATTATGTGTTATATATCAAATTTCTAAGTTTTTTGAATTAATTGTATGATTATACAAAGTAATTTACTTGATTGATTAAATAAGTAAATTGATAATTTGATAAATAAACTTTTTTATAAGTGTAGCAGTTTTTTCATATTGAGATTATGCACAATGAAGATGCTTTCAACTTAAAATGAATATCATAATACGTTTAAGATTTCTATTTATTATAAAACATTTTTTTTAAGTTAGCTTTTTAAAAAAGTATATTTTTTGCTATCAACTTTTTTTCCATACGTGATGTATATGCCAATATTTTTTTTAAACCTGCTATGTTTTAAATATATAATATAACTATTCTTGTAACCAATTTGAGATAACGGTCCATTAAAAAGTTTGTAGCTATAAAAGTGTATGTTTCATATTTTGAACAATTCCCATTTTGTTGAATTTCTTTGTTGAAGTTTTCTTTACTATTTCACTTAAATAAATATATTATTTAAGATATCACGCTTAGTTGATGTGTTTGCTTGATTACAAACAAAATTAATTGAACATAGTATTATTTAACTAATTAATTAGTTTTATATGATATAGTTTAAAATATTTTAAGTTAAATGATGTATATGATTTCTATAAGAATATTATTATATGCAACTCCATGGAAGTCAGTTCTTAGTCAGATTATACTATATGTAATATTTATGTTCGTTTTGTGTCATGATGTTAAGTTACTGTGTTACCACCAACTCAGCATTCGGATATTAGTTTGGATATCAGCTCTCACCGTTCGGATTCAAATATTAGGCTCCTAGATTTGGATATCAGGTCTCATCATTCGTATTCAGATATTAGGCTACAGGATTCAGATATCAGCTAACGCGGTTTGGATTCAGATATTAAGCTACACGATTCGAATATCAGCTCTCGTGGTTCGGATTCGGATATCTGGTTATATTTCGGACTCAGATATACTTGTTAAGATAGTTAGTATCCGATCGGATATTTAGCTAAAACTGAATCCGAATCCCTATCTGAGCGGATGTTATTTCTTAAATCTGAATCCGATGCAATTTCTCAATCGGATGTCAAATTATTTACCATATCCGATTTTTTAGAAGCAATTTGGATCGGATATCCGATCCAAATCTGATCCGTTGACATCCCTAGCCATTGCATCCCCAATAAAAGAAATCCAAGTAAATATCCTCATCATATATTTGGATCCGAGATATGCCTTAGGTTTGAACATGTCCACATTAGAAAGGAACATCTGTATATTGGTCTTCAGTTCGGAGTGGCTGACCACTATCATCGACCTTTTGAGCAAAGGAGCACCAAGTCCATCTTAATTAGTAAAGCCGGTTTTTGAATCGAGTTCACAATGCTGCCAGTTTGGTAAACCGCCAATCCAATAATCTAAACGATCTACATGCAAATCAGCAAAAAGAAAAAAATTATAAATTCTATTTTTCTTTCAGAAAAATGAACTGAAGAATAGAAAAATTGATTAAGAATAATGAAAAAAGTGCTTTTATAACTAGTAAGAAATGCATAACGAAACAACACGTCGAGTCAACCACCTTCGATCTCATTCATCAACCATTAATTTCCTGTCCGATTATTGAATCAATGGACACTCAACACAGGAAGCCATCTTGGTCAGATTTCAATGACTTTTGAAACGAGTGGATGAAACGAGTGAAAATGATCAAACAATAACTAATTAAAAAAGACGATAGAAGAAGAGGAAGAAGGAGAAAAAGAAAGAAGAAGATAAAAAAAAAGCAACTTTTTTTTTTTAAAAAGTAAGAACACAAACATTTAAAAAAATGGCGAATGGAAGAACAATAAGGGGGAGGAGAAGAAGAAGAAAGAGGAGCAAGATGAACTGACTTTTTAAAAGAGGAGAAGAATGAGAAAAAGAGAATAACAAGAGAGGACAAGGAGACAAATAAACTGCAAAGATTTTTCCTGAGGAAAATACATTTGCAAAAAAACACCCAAGAAAAACTTTGCTTTTAAAAAACTGAGAATGATATATGCGGCTGAGAGAAACATAACCAGTTGAATGACCAAGTCTATGTTCTGTATAATATGCAATTGCAACAAAGATAATAAAGTAATATACACCTATTTGATAAGTTGACCAACTAACACACACTTGCTTCATAATATATATTGAAAATTTTTCACTTATTTAGACAATTTGTAAAAGCTTCAACAGGAGAACTTAGAAAGCAAGTTAATCCTATCAACATGAAGCACTTCGATGTACCCAAGTTGAAGAAGAACCTACCAATTAGTATAGTTCTATATAGTATTGCATATTTAGGTGTGGAAATCCTTTCCCACCTAACAAAAGGAGAAAAACAAGAAATTCTCGAGTCAATGGTATTGACTGTAAGTGGCAAGAAAGCACAAAGGGCCTTTTCTGCTTGATAGAAGAAGAGCAGATGGGAACAAAATTCCAAATGCTTCCAAACACTACCATGGACAAAGTTCCACCGTAGAAACCTTCTGGTAAGGATGGAGTCATCCTCTTTTTTAATTTGAGCGCCATGGATAATTTATAACAACAAAGATTAGGGTAGGATTTTTTGTTTCTGCAATTGTTGGTCAAGGTTAGGGGTGGAGCTAATAATTTTTCATGAGAAAGTTTGAATTAAAGTTTCTAAATTTTGACCAGGGCCGAAATATCATTTTTCAAAATTTTTATGTACAAGAAGTAAAATTTTTTAAAATTTACATGCATTTAAAAAAAAATTGAAGTGCTGGGATTACCTTCCCATCACCCAAAGAATATTATTTTAGTTGGTTTCCAAATAAAATCATTATTATAAAAAACCAGTCTCAACGTACCAAACCGGATTGCTTAATTGTTAGACTTTGAACCTTATTCAATGTAGTGGTTCCAAACCCAACCCTTTGGCGAGGTTTAGACAGCCATCGATTGCTTAGTTATTTAACGATGTCATTCAAATTCATTTGAAAAGTATTGGATCTTATGATGAATGCAGATTTTGATATCCATTTAACATGTGCCTATGGAGACCATGTGGAACTGTGATGAGATGGGGACCTGTCTTGCACTTACCAATTACTCTCAAATATAAAATTATCGGATATTTATTTCCTCCCTTTGGAAGCCCTGGGAGGACAACGAATGCATTCAGTATTCAGGACAGTATTTGTTCATAACCAATAAGATGGAGTGCTTTCGGTAAATGAACCAGCCTTCCGAGTGGCAAAGCACGAGTGCAGTTGGCATTTTTCTTTTTCGCACCAGTTTGAAAAGGTTAGCATCATGATAATGGAGGGCCACAATTACAAATGAGTCGTCGGTGCGTCCAATTCAATTAATAAAAGGTTAGCATCGTGATATCCGACCGATCCGATTCGAAAAAATCGGATATGGATAAAAATTTAATATCATATCAAGAAATCGGATTGGATTCAGATTTAATAAATGGCATCCGATCAGATTTGGGTTCAGATATACATAAATATCGGATCAGATTCGTATACGGATTCGTATCGGATTCATTTTTAGACAAATATCCTGTATCTAATGCTTGAAAAATGGCAAAATCCGGTTCAAAATTTGGATTCAGATATAAATATAAAAATTGGATTTGGATTGTAAAATCGGATTTCGTATTTGGATTTGGATATGACTTTGCTTTATTCGAATTCAAATCCGAATATATGAATATCTGAAAAAGCAGATATAGTTAAAGATGTATCTGATCCGAATCCGATCAGTTGTCATCCTTAAATGCCACCAGAAGGTGGCTCGAAAGCCAGCAATCATTGGACAAATCACGTAGCTGACATTTATATTGTTATTTTTGGCGGAATCAATTCATAAAAGGAAGGAATTTATCATGCATTGTCAGCATTGGCGGCCAATGCTCCCCTGTATCCACAATTATTGTTATTATTATATTATTTAACAATTATAATAATAATAGTAGTATTATTATTATATTGTAAGGCCTCCTTTCATAGTGTAGGTTGGCAGTTTCATTGATGACTATTCAACTATTCCGCGTAGTAGTTGCAAACATTTTCATGACTGAAGAGAACCACCACTTACATATAGGTTGTGAGAAATGACAACCAATTAAATATAATCATAAAAAATGCATCTTTTTATTTTTGAAAAAACAGTGATAAAACATAAAAAATAAGTCCGCTGAATAAAATGGAAAAATGATGTATATATATATATCTTAAGCAGCTGGTTATAGCCATGACTACCGTTTACATATCTCCAAAATTCAAAAACTAAGATAAAAATGGAATTTTGTTGGCATTTGCATGGATCCAGCTTCTATTCTATAGAAGTTTAACAGTTCAACCAAGTTGTTGGTTATGCATAGTACCTAGTTTAGAAATGGTTTCTCGGTTATGCTGGAACTTTTGAATTCATGAAAGAACCTCAAGATTAATTTGAGGCAGGTAATGCATCCTGTTCCTGCTTGATCAGGAGCAAGAAACAAACATTCAGTAGTCGACAGCAGAATCACCACCAAATTTCTCAGAAGAAAAGCGGAAGAAATGCTCTCTGTCATTTGATTGTGTTACCTTGTTAGTCAAAAGCAGAATTTATTTCAGGCCCCTACATTTCTTAAGCAAAATCAATCTGTGCAGTAGAGAAGTATCAGCAGAGCTGCAATTAATGCTGATATACATGGTGATGTTTGCCAAGAATTGGCTCAACCCTTCAAAAGCACACAAAAGGAAGCAAACCAAAACACACAGGTACAGGTTAGCAGTTAAACTGCACAAAAAGAGAGTTTAATTTAAGAAATTTCTACGTAAGATCAACAATACTTGCACAAGCATATCAGTGCTCTATAAGTTAGAATGTGTGTGATAGAACCGAACTATAGTTTCAAAATTTCAATAGAGACCAAAATTTCAATTTTTTTATATAGGTTAAACTAAAATTTATGAAATTTACATATCAATGTTTGAATTTTTTAAAATTTTTATGGTGGGGGGCCAGTGCCCTGCCAGCGCCGTGCATCCATCCCTGGTGTGTATTTTAACTAGTGGATCTGTGTAAAGTACTACCACCAATTTTGGCTTGATAAATAATATATTGTTAGATGATGTCAAATTTTAATAGTCAGGGGTGCAATATCTCAAAGCATTAACATTGCTTAATGATTTACCTAGTAATATAAAGGAAAAAGCCAAAAATCAACAATCGAAAATCATAGCAACAAAAGAACATGAACTTAATGAGCTTTCTTTTGGCAATGTTTCATAACATATTCTCTTGATGTTTTAGTCAATTAAATGGATTTCACTTTTATCAAAGTGCTTCCTAAATGTTGTTTGTCACATTCAGGCCTGACTGAATTTCCAAATTGATGGGATTCCTTGAAACTTTGGGTGCCTTTTCAATTCAGAGTTTTAGATTTAGTGTCTTAGCTCTTTTTATCACTTTCGAAAGTCCCTATATTACCTGCAGCAGTGAAATCTTTTTTCCGTAGTGAAATAAAATGTGATCAGATCGGAGCTTTCAATAGTCAGATTTCAAGGTCATGTACATTTCGCATCGTCCAGACTTTGCATATGACATCTAACAATAAGAGATGGCATGCATAAATCAGCTCATGAACTACATATCTTAAAAATTGACCTGCCAAATTCTGCTTATCTTAATGACTTCTGTCAATTTTTTGTTCCTTTCCTCGACTGTTTAAATTTACATGCTTTGACCAATGTTCATCAGTTGATTACTAAGCCAAAAAAGATGTGAAACAACATTTATAAAAAAGATCTGGCATTTCTACTGTTAACAGCCTTCGCCAGGACTTCCTCGAAAGTTCATAATCTGCTATTTTTTAATACACAAAATCTGCCCTACACACACACACACACACACGTACATACACACAATTTGAATTTGATCCAAATCCAATTTTTTTCTCTCATCCCAATCTGAATCTGAAGTCAGATGTCACAATCCGAATCAGACCTGAATCCTATTTTTATATTCATATCTGAATTTGAATCTGAATCCAAATTTTGAACTAAATCTGGCTGATTTACAAAGTGTAAGAACATTTAATATATAATTTGTATTAAAAATTAAGTATGATCTGGATCTGATCGGATATTTTTAATGGCCTTGATATGGAGTACTAACTTGTGTTTTTTCATGCTACTGCTCTCAAGAAATAGATCTCATAGATAGTAGGCCTCTGACCTGTTATTAAAAGAAACCTCAAGGTAATGCTCTCACTATTTTTCACCTTGCATGTCGATACATCTCTTTTGCAGTACAAAGTGTTGATGTTACAAGAGGAGTTCACCATATAGTCTTCATAAGGATGTGTGATCAAGCTTTTTTGTAAATCGATTCCCTGTAAGGCTGATTGGGAATGTGAACAACCCCCCTGAGGCTCTGTTTCAGGGTCGGCTTAGATTATGATTTCATCCGTCATTCTTTTGTATCCTCTCTTATGCTTCTTCCTACATCATACATGTAATCACCTCAAATTTTTCCAAAATTTTTGAAGATCCAAAATGGATGCAAAATCCAAGTTTAGATCCAAATCGAGCATTTCAGATCCAAAATTCAAATCGCATTTGAAACGACAAAATTTGAGCATCGCGCTTACTTAGGCCTTCCCTTTGTTTTAAAAGCTCATTTCTCTCGCCAAAATGTGTTTTTAAACCCAAGTCGCACGCTCGCACGAGTCGACAATTGACTAAACCAAATCGGATTTGGAGCAAGTTTGGAATCGCTCAAAATGGAGTCAACCACGCATTTGTAACAAAAAAAAGAACCATTTCAATAATTTTATTTTATGAATGACATTTATTTATTTTATCATTTTTTAAATATAAACTAAAAAAAAACATTGCATTTTTGCGCATCCAGGGACGTGCAGTCGAGCGATCATGCATCATGAAATGTGCACACACGCACATAAAAGAGTGATGCACGCGCGATCGTGCAATAATGCGTCGCGCAACGCACGCGCGCGGGGGCTGTCACATTAGTGTGACCATGCACGATTGCGCGGTTGTGTGGCGTGTTCTCGTCAGCCGACCATGCGGTCGGGCAACGACACCCCAGGCGCGATAGTGCTCGATGCTGTTGTCTCCCCCTTTCACCCCACCTTTTTGACCAAAAACCGCCCTTTAGGGGGTCGTTTTGGTCTTTTTGGGTGGGCAAAGACCCAGCTCACTTTTAAAAATGTTTTTACAGGCCTAATGGCATGTAAATACTCATTTCAAACCATTTCCTTTTCAAAATAATTCAAAATTATGTGAAATTTGGATGAAAATTTTAAAAAATTCAAAAAAAGTTTAAAATTTGGGTTTGGGCTCCAAAATCCTCTATAAATACCCCACAATCTCCCATCTTGGGTAAGAGTTGGCCCTTGGGAGAAACTTTAGAGTATTCTCACTTGAAGACTTAAAGTTTCTCTTGAGCTTTCTCTCTCTCTCTCTCTTCCTCTTTCCATTTCTCCTCTTCCTCTCCAACTTGAAGCAAGCTAAAACTCTATTGGAGGCATCATCTTGGAGCTTCACTCAAATGGATCTTCAAGTGAAGGTGTTCAACTTCCCTAGGTCATTTGTCATTAGAGGTATATAATCATCATCCCTCTCATTTCTCCATTCATTTTCTTCACTTCTTCATCTCCCCATGGCCAAAGGAGATAGCACTCAACCTCTGTTTAGAGACAAGAGGATATGCTCAAGTTCACCGGGAGCATGAAAAAATGAGATGATCTTTCATTTCATGATTGAATCATGTTTTCTCTTTTATTAAATAGAGCATTGTCTTTCTTTCTTTATTTTCTTCTCATCTTCATCTCCCCATGGCCATAGGATATAGCACTCAACCTCCTTTTAGAGACAAGAGGCAATGCTCAAGTGCATCGGTAGCATGGAAAGATGAGATGATCTTTCGTTTCGTGATTGAATTATGTTTTCTCTTTTATTGAATATACCATTATCTTTCTTTCTCTATTTTCTTCTCATCCTCATCTCCCCATGGCCAAACGAGATAGCACACAACCCCTTTTTAGAGACAAGAGGCTATACTCAAGTGCACCGAGAGCATGGGAAGATGATATGATCTTTCATTTCAATATTGAATCATATTTTCTCTTTTATTGAATATAGCATTGTCTTTCTTTCTTTATTTTCTTCTCATCTTCATCCTTCCATGGCCAAAGAAGATAACACTCAACCTCTTTTTAGAAACAACAGGCTATGCTCAAGTGAAAGATAATATGATCTTTCATTTTGTGATTGAATCATGTTTTCTCTTATATTGAACATAGCATTGTCTTTATTTCTTTATTTTCTTCTCCTCTTGATCTCCCCATGGCCAAAGGAGATAGCACTCAACCTCTTTTTAGAGACAAAAGGCTATGCTCAAGGGCACCGGGAGCATGAAAAGATGAGATGATCTTTCATTTCATGATTGAATCATGTTTTCTCTTTTATTGAATATAACATTGTTTTTCGTTCTTAATTTTCTTTTCATCTTTACCTCCCCATGGCCAAAGGAGATAACACTCAATCTCTTCTTAGGGACAAGAGGTTATGCTCAAGTGCACCGGGAGCATGGAAAGATGAGTTGATCCTTCATTTCATAGTTACATCATGCCCTCCTTCCTAGTTGAATCTTTCCCTTTTCATCATCCTCTCTCTCTTTTCTTACATGAATATTGTCTATGTATTACCCATGTACAGTTGCTTGGTTTTCCGTTTATATGTGAATGTATGATGAGATTGAGAGTGTGGTTTGGGGTTCTTTTATCTAATCTTTATATTAATTTTTGAGGTTGAGACTTGTCCAACCTGAGGGAACCTTCACGAATATGTACATGTTAATAATACATTCTCATGTCATTGCATGTAGTTTCCTTCTTAATCACCCAATCAGAAACCCTAAAGAGTGCCTCGTTATGTTGGTTGATTTTCTTCCGTCCCTAACGGTGGTAGATTTTTTCTTGTAACAATCCAAATAATAACATTCTATGCTTGTATATAAATCGTATTTTACAAAAAATTTTTAAAAGCAAATTCCATCTCCATTGTGGCTTTGGAGATTTAGCTTTGCCTCTTGCATGAGTCCAAGCTCCCCTCTAGCCCACATCGAAACTTGAAGTCGGTTATTTTCCATTTCTTGATTTTAAGTCTCATTTATATACATGAGAATTTTCTTTTCTCTTTTTATGTTTCCACACTTTATTTTACAAATTTTCATATACATATGAATGCATATATACATGTGTTCTATTTTCTCTCCCTAGAACCTTTTGTTCATCTTTTCAAGATAAATGTTTATCCTACAAATTTCTTATGTATATATATATATATATATATATATATATATATATATATATATGTGTGTGTGTTCTATTTTCTCTCCCTAGAACCTTTTGCTCATCTTTTCAAGATAAATATTTATCCTACAAATTTCTTATATATATATATATATATATATATATATATATATATATATATATATATAAATATATCTTTTTCTTTCCCTCTCTATTTAAGTTAAGACTTCATTTTTAAAAGCTTATAAAAATACGTATACATACATATGGAGAATATATATCTTCTTTTATTTCAAAATCTTTCATCTAATGATCTTTGAAGTATTGTTTTCTCTTTCTTTCTTTCTTTTTATAAGAATGTTGCATATCCTCCATTCCTTTAAACATTTTCTCATGATCTTTTATTTACCTACTTCACTAAGACCAAAAATCAAGTAATGACCCAATATTGGATTTATGTTTGATGGTCTACAACCCCAATCTATTTTCAAAAACTTTTTCTTCTTATATATGATATTTATCAAAACAAAAATCTTCGATGAATGTTATGGTAGGAATGCTCTTACATGAATGTTATGGTAGGAATGAATGATTTTTCTTTTCAATCATATAGGATAAATGCATTCATGCATTCTCACCCACTTAATGTCATTTATGATCACAAACACCTCTTCAAACGAACTTAAGCAAGATGAGATGGAACTCTAACTAGGTGGTAACCGAATTAGAGTAAAATCTCAAATCTACTACCAAATTTTCCTTCCTTTCTTCGATTGTTTAAATTTACATGCTTTCAACAAGTTGATCAGCTTATTACTATGCCGAATATGAAGTGAAACATGTTTTATAAAAAAGAACTAGCATTTCTACTGTTAACTTTAAAAAAAATTGAAAATTACAGAATGGGAAATAAGATAAATGAGATAAATGTGTTAGTGATAAGGCAAGATAAGCAACAACTAAAAATTACAGAATGGGAACAAGCAATTTGACATTTAGAAAAATGCGAAAAATGGAAAACCACCTTTTTTATTTTCACATTTTTTTCAAAAAAGACTATTTTTCTGCTGTTTTATTTAGTGGACTTATTTTTCATGTTTTATCACTGTTTTTCAAAAAAAAAAGTTGTGTTTTTTATATTATTTTTACTACCTAATTTTGGTTGTCATCAATCATAACCTATATGTAAGTGGTGGTTCTTGTCATTCATGAAAATATTGCTTGATTAGTGCAATATGGGAAGCCACAAACCGAATCGGGCTGATTCTGATAACACCAATATCGATGGTCTGACCTTTGGTAATAGCTCTATTGTAAATACAAACATGTAGGGCTGCACAACGAGCCGAGCCAACTCGGGCTCAACTTAAACCCACTATAAAAAACTCAGCTTGTGCTTGACTCCTTTATAAATGAGTTGAGTTCGAGCTTACAAATATACTCGAAACGATAAATGAGTTGAGTTTGAGTTTTAGGAACTTGACTCGTTTATACTCGATTCGACTCGATTCACACCAGTATTCAATATAATATTGCAAAAACCAGTTCACTGCATCACTGGTTTAAACTTTGAGGGTAAAAAAAATTTTTTACAAGCTACACGAGCTGAACGCTTACACGACCTTAACACTTACACTAGTTAAACGAGTTAATGCTTACATGAGCTAATGCCTAAATGAGTTAAATGGGTTGAACGAGTCGATGTCGAGCTTGATTTTATGTAGTCGAGTCAAGCTCGAGCTTGCTATAAGGAGTTCGACTCGAGTTTCAACCAAGCTTGAGCTTGATCTCAAGTTTGTTGAGCCTAGCCGAGACGTCGTGTGCAGCCTTACCAACAGGCCCGGTCTACTAAATGCAGTGTATGCTGTTCGTTTGAAACCCCAAAAAAAAAGTTAGAAAACTGGCAAGAAGATAAGAGAAGGCAAGAAGGGAAGAGGACAAGACATTGGAAATATGTTGTTAAGGGTTGTGAAGAAAAAGTCTTGTTGATGTAATTTTGCATGCCAAGCAAGGTGATGGATGTGGAATTAGAAAAAGTCCCATTGACGTGATCTGCTGCCGTTCTGTAGACACCGAGTGTGGAAAACAACAAGCGATATCACTTACTTTTCATGAGCACCAGACTTAGGACTCTTCCAACAACTTGAATTTAACAAAAAAAAAAACCGTTAATAAATTCTGGAAGAGAAGATACAAAAGCAGCTTGATAATTATTCATGGCGATAACATTTTTTAGCACCTCAAGTAAATATATTGCTTAGCACCTCAATTAAATTGTGTATCTTAATCATTAAAACCAGTTTTTGAATCGAGTCAACAATATACACTGCCAATTTGGTGGACCACCCAATTCAAGAAAAGGTCCCATTGATGTTATCAGCCGTGCCAAAGGAGCTGAGTGTGGAAATGACAAACGATTTCCCTTTCTTTGCTCTTAGACTTGAGTCTTCCAACAATTTGATAATCACAGGCTTGAGACAAAGAAGATCTGTGGAAGTAAATCAGCCGGTTCAATGTGTCAATTGTAATAAAATATTAAAAAACAGATTTTATTGGAAAATAAATAAAGAATTTATAAGATCTAATAAAAAACATGGTTTGAAAAAAGAAAACATGTAAACTGGATCAAATTGATTTAGCATAGATTTGAATGAACCTGCTGACTGAAGCAAATATTTCAAGCTAATTGAATAACATAGTCTGATTGGTGAAAACGGTTGAGAGATAAACTCTTTGGTGTTGCAATCTAGAGGTTGATCTGTACTTGATAAACTTTTTATCCAGCATAGGCAAATTTTCTAAAGAGTTTTGATTGAATAGGGTTGAGAAGTGATTAAATGAAATAAGATAATGGGTACCAAGAAAAGGTCTCATTGATGCAATCATCAGTTGTGCCGCTGGATTTGGAAATATGAAGCAACATATTCAAGAGTGGTTGACCTGAGACTCCTGCAATTTGCAAAAGAAAATAAGTAAAATTTCTAGAAGAGAATCTATACATAAATTATACATAAATTAATGACCTTGGTTCTTGTTCATGCATCTTCTGCATAGAAAATTGGACAGGCATGGCTACCAACGGTTGGTCACCTGAGCAGCTCGTCTTTCTTTTGTGTTTCTACTCCTTTACCTTGATTGTGGTCCTTGGCCAAATGGAGGTGCCTTCAGCTCTTATTTTTCTAAGCAATGTGACTGATCAATTCACATTGCTGTCTTTCAAATCCCTCGTCACTAGAGACCCTTATAATGTGTTATCAAATTGGAATTCCAACATATCTTTCTGCGACTGGAATGGAGTTTCATGCAGTCGTGGTTCACAAAGGGTAGTTGCTCTGAACCTCTCTGAAAAGGCACTTGAAGGTACTCTCTCCCCATACATCAGCAATCTCTCCTTCTTACAGATTCTTGATCTCTCGAGTGACAGTTTCCATGGTTACCTTCTCGTTGATTTTATTTGCCTCCCTCTGCTAGAAAATCTTTATATAAGAAAAAACAATTTTGAGGGGTTGATTCCACAAACACTGAGCCATTGTCGAGGTCTCCAAATACTGTCAGTAGGAGATAACAAATTCTATGGAAGCATCCCACAGTTGCTAGGTAGTTTGTCAAAACTCAAGGGCATAAACATTCGTGGTAATAGGCTCACCGGCACCATTCCTCCTGAGTTGGGAAGCCTAACCCGCTTGTGGATACTTGACCTGTCCTCTAATCTGATTGGAGGTACCATCCCATTGCCCTTAGCCAACTTGACCAAGTTAATTTTCTTAGATTTGAGATTCAACAAAATAAATTGGCTCATTCCACCAAATATAGGATCAATGAACAGGTTACATGAGTTAGGTCTTTCTGGCAATGCATTTGAAGGTTCAATTGCAGACTCACTTTACCAGTTGGTTCGCATGTATAATCTCTATTTGGAGATGAACGCACTCAGTGGGCCAATCTCGACCTCTTTAAACAATCTCACGAATCTGCGAAAGTTGTATTTAAATTCAAACAATTTCTCACCAGGAATCCCTCCTGCCCTTTGTGAGTTGAAGAATTTGATATGGCTTTACTTGCATGACTATGTTTTCACTGGTGAGCTGCCTTCAGATGTGGGAAATTTGGTTGCGGTGGACAAAATGGATTTCACTGTAAATCAATTGAGCAGAGAGCTGCCTGTGTCCATATCAAGGCTCCAAATTCTAGAATATTTGAATCTCTCCAAAAACTCATTTGATGGTAACATTCCTGAACAACTTGGTCACATACTAAACCTTGACACTATTTGCCTTTCCCATAACAAGCTTTCCGGTGAGATACCAAAATCATTGGAGAAGCTTCAACACATCCAGGTCTTGGACTTGTCCTTCAATCTATTGAAAGGAGAGATTCCAAGTGGTGGAAAGTTTGCAAACCTTTCTGCTGAGTCATTCCTAGGGAACTATGCACTATGTGGAGCTTCCAAATTCCATGTGCCAGTATGTTCAGATGGAGCAAAGAAGCACAATAATGTCAACATGCTCAGAGTTGATATTCTTTTAGCGAGTGCGGTTTTGCACTTGTACTAATTGTTTGGATTCTCATTTGTGTCGCAAAATATAGAAAGAGGGGGTTGGAGAAACTTGATCAGGAGGTTGAAAGATTTCGTGGAATTACCCTCCCAGTGATCACATACAGAATGTTATCTCAAGCAACAAACAACTTCAGTGATGCAAATTTTTTTGGGAGTGGAAGCTTTGGTTCAGTGTATAAAGGAACTTTAATGGATGGAACAACGGTGGCTGTTAAGGTCATAAACTTGTTATCTGATGGCGCATCAAAAAGTTTTGACATTGAATGCAATGTGATGTGCCAAATTAGACACTGAAACATTCGTAGAGTCATCACATCTTGCTCAAGTGCAGATTTCAATGCTTTAGTTCTCCAATGCATGCCCCTTGGGAACCTAGAAGTCTGTCTACATTCAGGTGGCCATCACTTGAATCTCTTGCAAAGATTGGATATCATGATTGATGTTGCTTGTGCTCTAGAATATCTTCACCATGGTTGCTGGGAGACTATAGTTCATTGTGATCTAAAGCCAAGTAATGTGCTTCTAGATGAGAACATGACAGCACATGTTGGTGACTTTGGCATTGCGAAGATGCTAGTTGGTCACGAATCTTCAACTCAAGCAAGCACCCTTGGAACCACCGGATACATTGCGCCAGGTACAAACTCTTAGTCCTGTCACAAATTCTTTGCTTTTGACAGTTATAGGCAAGTGTTGTTGCTTGAACTGTTTCTTAGACAACTTTGTCCAGCTTACCATGGAGAGGAAATTTTATCACCATCCATAATTTCCAAATATCATGCTTTAATTTTGGCTCACCTACCTGTTGAGAACTAACTACTTGGAAGTTATTATGAAAAGGGAACTACCAGATTAATAAGTGAAATAGGATGATCACTAGCAATTTTGCATTTAAATACAAGTTTGAGTCCAACTAAGATAGTGATTGAACCAAATTATTAACAGGGATGTGCATTCACACAAACACAACACAAATGCCAGCAAGTTTCCCTTTTAAATATGTTTCTTTCTTTAGTAAATTTTCACTTCCTCCTTATAAATGCATGGAAACAAAAAATGGAGTTTTATGTAAACCATTAAATCAAAATAAAATAATTAGTCCTAATTTTCTGCATGGCATTCTTTATTTCTGAAACTATCTCATTAACGACAATGTGCATTGCCTACCTAATATTTCCATGATCATGTCTTAGAATTCGGGGCCGCTGGAAAGGTGTCGACCAAAGCAGATGTCTACAGCTATGGGATTCTTCTGCTTGAGGTGTTTACCACAAGAAAGCCTACCAATGAACGTTTTGATGGGGACTTTACTTTGAGGCAGTGGGTGGCTGAAGCATTTCCGCTTGCAATTTCAGATGTCATAGATTGTCAACTTCTGAAGCAAAATAACCATGAAACGATTTCAGATCATGTCGCAGAAGGCCGTCTTCTGGAGCAAAATGACTGCGAAACTCTTTGAAATGAAATGCTTGTCACGATCATGGAGACAGGGTTGTCCTGTTCAAGGAAATCACCAACTGAGAGAATGGACATGAAGGAGGTGGTCGCCAGGCTTAAAACGATACGACGGAAGGCTTCCCCTGTGGAAGAATGACAAAAATAAACCAATCCTTTACATTGGTTTGGAAAACAAGGGATCTGCTTTTGCATTTGACTTTTTATTCTGTTTCCCAACACCCTGCTAGAAAAACTTTCTTTCAGCAAAATGCGAGTAAAACAGTAAATGTTCTTCCACTAGCTGCTATGAAAACAAATCGGTTGGGTCTTTATCTCCTATCCTAATTTAAAAACAAGTTCAGATCCGACATTCACATGTATACGTATCAATTCACATTTTATTGGATCCCACTGGAACATTGGACTCCCATTCTCATTCACTTATGAAAGCGCATTAACAATCTAAACCTGTTTGCTCCAAATTTCTGCACCAAAAAATGGATCCAAAATCAGGTCATGTGGTAGTTGAACTTGGTAAATCCATTTACATACCTAATCAAAGTGCATTCGCAGAACCAAATTAATGATACTTCATGACGTTGGTCAGGTCAACAAAGACATTTGGGTCCAAGTCCAATCAGATCGAGTCCGAGATCCAGAATGAAGAATTTGTGGTACCACCAGAAAGCATCTGACAACTCAGAAAAGTACAACCAACTTTTGTTATTAGAAAAACTACGCAGTTGTTCCATGGTGAACTAATATATATATAAAATTAGTACCCTTTCAATGAACATTTACACTCGCCTAATAATTCTATAATTAAGTTAAAGCAACATCAATTTTAATCTTTTATGATTTCATGCATTAATAACAGGGCATAACTGGCGGGGACATAGTTAACCACATATGTATGTTATTTGGTGTTGTCACAGTGGCCGATAATGGAAATTAATGAGCTAATTGATTTGTTTATATGGAAAGTACTTTTAGTCTTTTCATCTTAATAATTATACGTAAGCTATTATTAACTAACAGAAGTTTACTCTTAATCAACAGTGCAAATATCTTGTATTTCTTCTCATCCCCATATGTTTACATAAATTTTCAAATGTTCACATCAACTTATTTGAAAAAATAAGTGTCTTGACGATTTAAATTAACATAAAACCACAGATATATAGACCTTGCTATCTCACATTAAACTATAATAAACTCAGAAAAAATCATCTAACTACAAGAAGGTCCAAGCTATTGCCACAACGCTATAGGGAGAACCGATGGAAGATGACATCCATACTCAATCGATGTCAAATATGGGGCTTGCAGAATCTGTGTGCACATAGCATTTGGAAGAGGAAGAAATTGTTCTTCAAGAAATCAACAGTATGAGTAATATTAAAATTTCCTCCCATTGCGAAGCCAATATAACTCATATGACAAGTCAGTGTAGAGTTAATCAGTTGATGGTTTCTTCTCAAGAGGCTGTGGCAAAGAAAGATGGGTGGAAGGAAATGAAAGTTATCATTATGTCAGGAGAAATAAGGACTGGCCGGGAGGGAATAAGAAAAAAAATTTGGGAAAAAATGAGGAGTTAATAAAGGAGACCCAGATCAAAAGCAGAATCAGAATTGGAGGATAACAAGTTTCTGTTTCTCCGTGGGCAGATGGAAGTTGAAAAGGAAAATTAGACCCAGAAATATTAGAATGAATTGATTTATAGGAGACCAGCAGTTGGGGAGTAACTTGAAGAGCAATCAGCTGGTGGGTAACGAGAAGATAGAGCTGGAGATGGAGAATCAATTGATAACAAAAAGAATCTAAGGGGAGAACCGTGAGTCCTCATCAGGTTTTATTCTTTCTCCTCCATTAAAAAATAAAATTCAGGATTCTTGCTGTTTGGATGGAATGAAAACTAGCAAACAAATGGCTGGTTTGGACAGTGAGGTTATGGTGAATGACTCACCACCAGGTTTGTTCAGGAGAGAAAATGAAAGAACAGCTGGTAAGAAAGGGAAGGCGATTGATGATGCTTGCACATGGGCGAACATGAGTCCAGAGTAATGAGGACAGGGTCGAGGCAGGAAAAGTGGAAACAGAGTCCACTACACCAAATATGTCCTATGAAGACACTTTATTACGGACACATCCAACACTATGTGTCCGGTTTGGCCCTTCATTATGAACAACCACAACGCCTTTCCAGTACAAACAATAACGACTCTCGGTCCACCCAATGGAAGCATTTATTGGAAGTGTTTTCTCACCCCAATCCAGCTGATTCTGACTGATTTTGGTAACATCGATCACCTGATCGGTGGTATTGTACATATCTGAGTTCTAAATGTCCAATAAGCCCATCCACTAAATGCAATGTACTCAATTAAGAAACAAAAAAAGGATAGAGTAGAAACCTGGCAAAAAGAGCACATGATATTGGAAATATGTTGTTACGGTAAGGGCTGCTAAGAACATAATTGTTGATTAATCTTCCATGCCAAGCAAGGCGGTGATGTGGAAATAAGAAGTCCTACCAATTAGAAAAGGTCCCATTAGCACTGAGTGTGAAAATAACAAATGATATCACTTTCTTTTAAAGAGCAGTAGACTTGAGTCTTCCAACAATTTAAATTAAACAAAAAATGAAGGCGAAATTTCTTGGAAGAAGAGAATCTACAAAAGGTCGTTGCTAATTGTTCATGATCATAAGATTGCTTGGCACCAATAGTAGTATGTAGAATCGATTTATATCAACCATTTCCTATCCTATCTGAAATTGAATCTGATCAGATATTTATGTATATATGGATCTGATTAAATGTCCTTTTTTTAAATCAGAATATGTTCTAATTTCCTAATTAAATATTGTCTTTTTTCATCTGTTCTTTTTGAACAGTTTGGGTGGATATCTGATTTAAATTGGAAGATGCCCTTGAAAATTAGAAAAAGAAAAAAGTTACCCCTCACATGGTATGAATTTAGAAGGAGCAAAATGCCTCATTGGGAGTGCAGGGTAAAGCCAATACTGGGCAATTAATGTAAACTTACCTGTTGGCAATTAGAAAAACAAATCAATTTGGCTTGTGTAAAAAATTTCTAATAACAAATGGCCTATGTGATTTATATGCAAATAAAATAAATTAAAATAAATTTTTTTGGAAAAAGGAATTGAGGAATATAAAAATTAATTAAGAATAGAAAACTCGTCCACTGTACCCAACTTTGATGGGGCCATTTAAAAAGAAAAATGGAGTCAAAATGTGGCAAAAAGAGAACAAGATATTGAAATTGTATAAGTTGTTACGGTCAGGGCTGCTAAGAAAGAGACTTGTTGATGTAGTCTTCTGTGCCAAGTAAGGCGCTGTCGTAGAAATATGAAGAGCTACAAATAGAAAAAGTCCATTGATGTTATCTTAAAGTGAACTGTCTTCACGTTCCACTTGACATTGACATTATTTAGGTTTCAGTCGCTAAGTCTTGCCCCATTGACCACGCAAATGTTCGGTGCATAGTTATTCCATGTGCCATCCGGCCAAACATCATTCTTTGGGGTGCCAGCTGTTGGCTTGTCGGCTGTCTATATGGCTGTGTGAGACTGGGTTAAGTTGGGGTCAAGCTCAATCCTTTTCTTGACTTTCAAGTCAAGTTTCACTGTAGTCTCCATGACTCATGAGTCATCATTTACCACTTGAGTTTATGGCTACACGAGTCAAGCCAGCTTAAAAACCACTCATAAACTTGAGCTCGAGTTCAAGTGTATATTAGAAATGTTAAACCAGTTGAGTTTGAGTTGTAAGAACTCTTGTTAGATCAACTATAAACGAACGAGTTAAAAAAGAAAGAAACATGCTTCACATAAACGAGTTAAATGAGTTGAGTTTGAGCTCGATGTTGTGTTGTCGAGTCCGGCTCAAGCTTGTTTTATTGAGCTCAACTTGAGTTTTCTGAGTCGAGTCAAGCATGAGCTGGCTCAACTCCAGCTCATCTCCTCATGTGCAACCCTATTCAAGACCCTGGTCAATTTAAAAACCATTCACCATCGTACATAGTGGTGAAGCTAAGATTTTTTTAGGTTCAAAATTTACTTTAATATTTTAAAAAGCGTTTTATAAATTTCTCATCATTATAGTTTATCAGATCATCAAATCATTTTTTTAAATAATAAATATTATTTTTTGAAACTCTGGCTGATCCATTTCTGCCTATTTACTGTTTTTCTTATTTAAAAAAATAAATCAGAAAAGTTTTAAAAAATTTAAAAATTAATAATTTTTTTAACCTAGGGTAATCTCAGTGTAATATTATTGACAACCTTTGCGATTTATTGAGGGCAGTAGACTTGACTTCCAACAAATTGAATTAAACAAAAGAAGGCGAATTTTTCTGGAAGGGAATCTGTAAAAAAGAACTTTAATTGATAGTTGTTCATGGTGATAACATTGCCAGGCACCCCGGTTAAATGCTAGTAGTATGTAGAATCGATGTACATCAACCATTTTCTATCCTGTTTAGAACCAATAGACGTTCAAGGCAGCTACCCATCATAGTCTGATTGGGACATTGTAAAGATCAGCCAGAGTGGATGATTCTTTGGTATATTTGTCTTATTTTTTTCTAAAAAATTTACCATATTTTTCCTTTTTTTCACGCTCACTGTATTATATGATAGAAAAACCTTTCCATTTAAAAAGTAAAAACTGTATCTGCAAATTTGATTTGTGATTGAATAGGGTTGAGAAGTAGTAAAGGGAAATGAGACTTAAGGGCTAAGAAGAAAATTTCTCATTGATGTGACAACAGTCAGTCCTGGAGTGTTTGTTTACACCGGATGTTCTTAAAACAAAATTTAAACTTAGTCACGTGTTTATTTGTGAAAATGTACTTCCGTGACAACATATTGTATTTTTGGAACTCCATCCATTTGTTTGGGTTGCATTTGGTGTCTAGAATGCCCTTTCTAGGAGAACTTTGGTCGACCCGTAGGTGTATGTCAAAAATTGAATAAAACGGAAAAGGATAGAGATTTGAGTGTCACAGACGTTTATTTTGGTGTTTGATTGCACCCTCATATGCTGGATACAAAGTGTCTCAAAGGTGCAATTTGGAACCATTCATCCATGAAAGCTATAATAGACTACAAAATGTGATCAGATTTGAGCTTTCACTGCATGTCTTAAAAATTGACCTGGCAAATTCTGCATATCTTAAAGACATTCTTAATGACTTATGTTAAATCTTCACTCCTTTCTTTGACTATTTAAATTCACATGCTTTGACCAAGGTTGATCGGTTTATTACTAAGCCAAATAAGAAGTGAAACAGGATTTATCAAAAAGAACTAGCATTTCTCCTGCTAACAGCCTCTGCCAGGAGTTCATTTTATTTTTCTAATATGTATGATCTGCTTTTTCTTACATGCATAATCTCTTCTCTCTCTCTCTCACTCTCTCTCTATACACACACACACATGCACATGCATAGATATATATATCTGATAAGAGTTTTTAAATTTTGATTGTCCAGTAGGGATTAATCTCTCTCTCTCTCTCTCTCTCTCTATTGCATGACACTTGCAGGCCAGTAGGGATTAATTTGAGCGGTCTGTATCTTTTGCTATTTATTGTCTTTTGGAGTTCTGGGATTGGAGTTCGGAGTATGGATGTTAATGGATCAGATTCAAACAGGATACATCCTGAATTACATCTGTTTTTTCAGATATTCACATATCCATATTCAAATACAAACAATGAACCAAAAATCCAATAACACAATCCGAATTTGAACATTGAATCAAATCTGGCTGATCTTCAAAATGTAAGAGCATTTGAATATAAGATTTTATTTAAAATTAAATCCAATCTGGATCTGAATCTGAATCCGAATCCAGCTGGATATATATGTACATCCAAATCCGAATCAGAATCCAGTCAGATGTTGTTTCTTAAACCCGAATCCGATCCAATTTCTTAATCGGATGTTAAATTTTTTCCATATTCGATATTTTTTAAACTGATTTGATTGGATATCCAATTAAAATCGGATATGTTGACAACCCTAATTTGGGAGGAATTGACTCTAAAGTTCTCTTTGTTGGATTTTCACACGATAGAGTAGAAACCTAGCAAAAAGAGCACAAGATATTGAAAATATGTTGTTACGGTAAGGGCTGCTAAAAAAAATACTTGTTGATGTAATATTCCGTGCCAAGCAAGGTGGTGATGTGGAAATAAGGAGACCTACGAATTAGAGAAAGTCCCATTTATGTCACCAGCCAAGGCAAAGGCACTAAGTGTGGAAATAACAAACGATATCGCTTTCTTTTAAAGAGCAGTAGACTTGAATCTTCTAACAATTTGAATTGAACAAAAAAATGAAGGCGAAATTTACTGGAAGAACAGAATTTACAAAAGGACGTTGCTAATTGTTCATGACCATAAGATTGCTTGGCACCAATAGTAGTATGCAGAATCGATGTACATCAACCATTTCCTATCCTCTTATGAACCAACAGACTTGCATCGAAATCGAATGCATGAAGTAGGCCTAGCAAGGCCATTTGTCAAGGGATATTAACCAATTTTATCATTCAATAATTTTGGAATAAAAGTTATTTTCTTGGTGAGCAGGAGAGACCCACAGCAAGGTGCGGTTACCCAAACCTGACCCATCTCGAACCCTAGGCACTGTAGCTGGCCTGACGGGCCCAGACATGTCAAGCCGGGTATAGCCCAACAACCTAATGGGTAATGACCGAGAGTTATAGTTAACCTGTCAGGAGCATGGTAGGCCCGACAACTTTTTGAATTTAAAAAAGAATTAAATACAATTAAAAAATGAAAAGAAGGTTTGCTTCATTCTCTCTTGCATGGATAAATTTAGCTTATTCTGGTGGAATTGGTTAAAGGTTATGAAATTGAACCAGGCAGTGTACTCGGATTTGAATTTGGATTCGAATACCAAAAAGAAAAGTTTCATATTCAAAATTTTCATCCCAAATCAGATTTCAAAATCTAAATCCAGTCTAAATTTGATTTTTATAAAAGTTTGTATCTGAAACAGAATTTGAACCCAATCCAAACGATTTTCTAAATGTAAGACCATGAATGTAGGACTGTTATTTAAAACTAATTTTGACCTAAATCTGAATTTGAATCTGTTTAGATATTTATGTATATCTGATTTTGAATCCGATCGAATGTCATTTTTTAAATCTAAATCTGGTCTAATTTCTTAATTAAATATTATTTTTTCCTCATCTGTTTTTTTTTTAGGAATGGTTTCGGTGGATATCTGATTTAGACTGGAAGACCAAAATGCCCTTGAAAATTAGTAAAAAAAAAAGTTACCCCTCACATGGTATGAATTTAGTGATCAAGCCTCCGAATAGACAAAACCAAAAGGCATCATTGGAACTTCACGGCGAAGCCACGGCCTGTTGTGCTGACAAGGCCACAGCCTTCGCAGATTTTGAGAAATGTATGCTTACCTGTTGGCAATAAAAAAAAATCAATTTGGCCTGCATTAAAAATTTTATTAACAAAATGGACTATGTGATTTATATGCAAATAAAAAAATTAAAAATTCAAGTTTTCCAAAAAACGAATTAAGGAATATAAAAATTAATTAAGAATAGAAAACTCGTCCACTGTGATGCGGCAAAACGGTGATGCCGTATAAAACGGTGATGGCTGCTAAGAAAGAGACTTGTTGATGTAATCTTCCGTGTCAAGTAAGGCATTCGATGTGGAAATAAGAAGACCTACAAATAGAAAAAGTCCATTGATGTGATCTGCAGCCCTTGCCATAGGCGCCGAGTGTGGAAATAACAAAGGATGCCGCTGGCAAATTTTTCTGGAAAAGAATCGATAAAAGGACCTTAATTGGTAAATGTTCATGGTCATAACATTGCTAGGCACCTCAATTAAATGCTAGTAGTATGTAGAATCCATGTATATCAACCAGTTCCTATCCTGTTTTGCACCAATAGACGTTCAAGGCAGCTAACCATCATAGTCTGACAGGGACATTGTAAAGATCAGCTATGAGTGCACGATTTTTTGGTATATTGATCCTCTCTTCCACTAATTATTAGATTTTTGCATTTTTTAAATTTACCATATTTTTTCTTTTTTTTCACGCTCACCGTATCATATGATAGAAAAACATCGCCATTTAAAAAGTAGAAACCGTATCTGCAACTTTGATTTGTGATTGAATAGGATTGAGATGTACTCAAGGGAAATAAGAATTAAGGGCTAAGAAGAAAAATTCTCATTAATGAAACCATCAGTGGTGCCACTTGATTTGGAAAAGTGAAGTAATGTGTTCCAAAGTAATAGATCTGATACTTGTACAACTTAAAAAATAAAATGACAAAAATTTCTAAAAGAGAATCTACACATAAATTGATGACCTTGACTCTTGTTCATGCAACTTCTGCATAGAAAATTGGATAGTTATGGTGGCCACCGGTTGGTCACCTCAGCCGCTCATCTTTCTTTTGTGTTTCTCCTCCTTCACCTTGATTGTGGTTCTTGGCCAAAGGGAGGCGCCCTCAGCCCTTGTTTCTCTGAACAACATGACTGATCATTAGCATTAATGTCTTTCAAATTCCTTGTTACTAAAGACCCTTATAATGTGTTATCAAATTGGAATTCCAACATCTCATTCTGCGATTGGAATGGAGTTTCATGCAGTCGTGGTTCACAAAGGGTAGTTGCTCTCAACCTCTCCGAGAAGGCACTTGAAGTACTCTCTCCCCATACATCAGCAACCTCTCCTTCTTAGAGGTTCTTGATCTTTCAAATGACAGTTTCCATGGTCATCTTCCCATTGATTTTAGCCACCTCCCTTGGTTGGAAATACTTTCCATAGGGTTAAACCATTTTAAAGGGTTAATTCCACAAACACTGAGCCATTGTCATCATCTCCAAGTGCTTTTTGCTGAAAAAAACGAATTCTATCAAAGCATTCCAGAGTTGCTAGGCAGTTTGCTGGAACTCAAGTGCATAAACCTTTATGGTAACAAGCTCACAGGCACCATTCCAATCAATTTTGTCAACCTCTCAAAACTGGAGTTCCTTAATATTGGTCAAAATCATATGCACAGAAACATTCCTTTCGAGTTGGGAAGCTTGACCCACGTAACATTGTTTAGTGTGGAAATGAACAATCTCACTGGTACACTACTTGAGAGCTTGTTTAACATATCCACTCTTCAGAATTTGAGTTTCATGAACAATGAACTAACAGGGCATCTCCCAATGGCCGCTTCGTGCCCAATCTCCAATTTCTCGCAATGAGTGACAATAATTTTGATGGCCCTTTCCCACCTTCTTTTTCCAATGCTACTAGTCCCCAATTTATCAGTGCAGGATGCAATAAATTCAGTGGTCCAATACCATTAGAATTAGGTAGCTTGACACAACTCAAGCACTTTTACCTCGGATACAATGCAACCGTGAGCTCTCCATTCTCATATCCTTCACCAACTGTCGACTGCTAGAGGAAGTTATTCTGTCACAAAGCCTTCTGAATGGCTTGCTTCCTGCCTTTGTTGGAAACCTGACAACCACCTTGTGGAGACTTTATCTTTCCTCTAATCTAATTCAAGGTACTATCCCATTGGCCTTAGCCAACTTGACGAAGTTAAGTTCCTTATATTTGAGTTCCAACAAAATAAAGGGGCTCATTCCACCAAATATAGGACAGATGCATATCTTACAGCTGTTGGCTCTTAATAACAATGCATTAGAAGGCCCAATCCCACTGTCAATCTACCAGTTGGTCCGCATGTATGTTTTTTATATTGAACACAACATGCTAATTGGGTCAATTTCAAGCTCTATAAACAATCTCACTAGTTTGTAAGGCCTGGATCTAAGCTCAAACAATTTGTCATCAACACTACCGCCTAGTCTTTGTCAGTTGAAGGACTTGTGGGAGCTATACTTGCAGGACAACTCCTTCACTGGTCACCTACCATTGGCTCTCTGAAAATTTTCCACGATGATCAACATGGATATCTGTGCAAACAAGCTTTGTGGAGAGTTTCCTACATCATTATCAAAACTCCAAATACTAGAGTATTTGAATCTCTCCCGAAACACATTTGATGGTTACATTTCCAAACAACTTGATCACATGCTAAACCTTGACACTATTGACGTTTCCCATAACAAGCTTTCTGGTGAGATACCAAAATCATTGGAGAAAGTTCAACACATTCAGGTCATAGACTTATCCTTCAATCAATTCAAAGGAGAGGTTCCTTGTGGTGGAAAGTTTGCAAACCTTTCTGCCGAGTCGTTCCTAGGGAACTATGCACTATGTGAAGCTCCCAATCTCCATGTCCCAGTATGTTTAGATGGAGCGAAGAAGCACAATAATGTCAACATGCTTAGAGTTGATTTTTTTTTTAGCAAGTGGGGGCTTTGCACTTGTACTCATTCTTTGGATACTCATTGTTGTCGCAAAATATAGAAAGAGGGGGTTGGAGAAACATGATCAGGAGGAGGTTGAAAGATTTCATGGAATTACCCTCCCAGTGATCACATACAGAATGTTATCTCAAGCGACAAACAAGGAAGTGGACGCTTTGGTTCAGTGTATGAAGGAATTTTAATAGATGGAACAATGGTGGCTGTTAAGGTCCTAAACTTATTATTTGATGGAGCATCAAAAAGTTTTGACATTGAATGCAATGTGATGTGCCAAATTAGACACTGAAACCCAAATTAGAGTGACCTTCTTAGAGTCATCACATCTTGTTCCAGTGCAGATTTCAAGGCTTTAGTTCCCCAATACATGCTCTTTGGGAGCCTAGAAGTCTGTCTACATTCTTGTGGCCATCACTTGAATCTCTTCCAAAGATTGGATATCATGATTGATGTTACTTGTGCTCTAGAATATCCTCACCATGGTTGCTAGGAGACTATAGTTCATTGTGATCTAAAGCCAAGTAATGTGCTTCTAGATGAGAACATGACAGCACATGTTGGTGGCTTTGGCATTGCAAAGATTCTGGTTGGTTACAAATCTTTAACTCTTACATGCACCCTTGGAACCACGGGATACATTTTTTCTGATTTGCATGTAAATCGTTTAGATTATTGGATTGGCCAGTTTACCAAACTGGCAGCATTGTCGACTCGATTCAAAAACCGGTTTTACTGATTAAGATAGACTTGGTGCTCCTTTGCTCAAACGGTCGATGATAGTGGTCAGCCACTCCAAACTGCAGAGAAATATACAGAGGTTCCATTATCTAAAGTGGTCAGGTTCAGACCTAAGGCTTATCTCGGAAACAAATATATGATGAGGATATTTACTTGGATTTATTTTCAATTCATGGATTTATTTTCTTGGGGATGCAATGGCTTGGCTATTGGCTATTCAAATCCAATCAAAATAAATTTCTTCTGCATTTAAAGGTTTTTATTATCTCTCCCTCTCTATATATTATATACATATATATATACAAGTGGGACATGAGCATAATTAACTATGACCCAGTCAGAGCGCGTGGCTTTATGGAGTTAGCTCTGTCAACGGGTTGGATCTGGCCCATATTATTAAATCTGAATATTGAAAAATAAAAAGAAAAAGATATAGTTAGATTGGGTCTCCATTTGAACTCCTTAAAAACTAATAAATGGCCATCGTGGTTGTCTGATTGCGACCATTGAAAATTCATCTTTTGAATGGAGTGGATAAAAGTTACTAAGCAACTTCCACGTGCTGGTCGATCCAGTGATTTTAAACTATTTGGTTGTTAATCAGCACAAAATATGAAAATTATATTCTTTTCAAAAATAAATAACCAACCTATAATAGCTAATAAAAAAAGTAACTCTTTTAAAAACAGATGGACTAGATCAAATAGATTTTGCATAGATTTGAACGAACCAGCTGATTCAGGCAATTTTTTGAAAAAAAAGTGCCACACCAAAGAAAAGCTTTTTTCCAGTTTTTTCCTTTTTTTCATTTTAGACATTTTTCATACTTTTTTATTGCTAAACTTCTCATTTCCAACTTCTAATTTTTATTTGTTTTTCATGTATTTATTTTTTTAAATTTCTTGCCATTCATCTTATATTCCCTTAACTTTTAAGTTTTACTCAATTTTTTTAAAATTTACCACATTTTTCCACTTTTCTCCATGATGACCATATTATATATGATAGAAAAACCTAGCCATTTAAAAGGTGGACAGCATATCTGTGACTATGGTTGAAACCAGTTCCAGATATCTAGGGAAAAAAGAAGTTCAATCGACAACCTTGATTTGGGATTGAATAGAATTGAAAGTGTAAAGGGAAACATGAAAGAGTCTCACTGATGTAATCATCAGCCGTGCCCCTCAATTTAGAAACATGAAGCGATGCAGTCCAAAGCAGTAAAACCCGAGCCTTCTGCCACTTGATTATGAAAAAAGAAAAGGACAAATTTTCTAGAAGAGAATCTATACATAAATTGAAGACATTGAATTCCTGCTCATGCATGTTTTGCATAACAAATTGGACAGGCATGGCAACCCCTGTCGGCCACCTCAGCCGCTTGTCTTTCTTTTGTGTTTTTCTTCCTTCACCTTGATTTTGGTTCTTGGCCAAGGGGAGGTGCCCTCAACCCTTGTTTCTCTGAGCAACATGACTGATCAATTTGCATTGCTGTCTTTCAAATCCCTTGTCACTAAAGACCCTCATAATATGTTATCAAAGTGGAATTCCAATATCTCTTTCAATGAGTGGTATAGAGTTTCATGCAGTCCTGGTTCACAAAGGGTCGATGGACTGAACCTCAATGACACAGCACTTGAAGGTACTCTCTCCATACATCAGCAATCTCTCCTTCTTATAGGCTCTTGATCTCTCAAAAGATAACTTCCATGGTCATCTTCCCACTGATTTTAGCCACCTCCCTTGGTTGGAAAAACTTTCCATATGGAGAAACCATTTTAAAGGGTTAATTCCACAAACATTGAGCCATTTTCATCATCTCCAAATGCCTTTGCAGCAGAAAACAAATTCTATGGAAGCATTCTGGATTTCTTAGGCAGTCCGCTGGATCTCAATTTCCTAAATCTTTATGATAACAAGCTCACACGCACCATTCCGGTCACTTGTGCCAACCCCTCCAAGCTAGAGCACCTTAATATTGGTCAAAATCAATTGCACGGGAACATTCCTTCCGAGTTGAGAAGTTTAACCCACTTAACATTCTTTAGTGTGAAAATGAACAATCTCACTGGTACACTGCCTGAAAGCTTGTTTAACCTATCCACTCTTCAGACTATGAGTTTCATGACCAATCAACTAACAGGGCATTTCCCTAAAGATGTTGGCTGCTTCTTGCCCAATCTCCAAGGGCTTTTTGCATAAAAAAACAAACTCTATGGAAGCATTCCAGAGTCCTTAGGCAGTCTGAAGGAACTCAAGTTCCTAAATCTTTATGGTAACAAGCTCATGGGCACCATTCCAATTACTTTTCCCAACCTCCCAAAGTTGGAGCGCCTTAATATTGGTCAAAATCATATGCACGGGAACATTCCTTCCAAGTTGGGAATCTAACACTCACTTAACATTCTTTAGTGTGGAAATGAACAATCTCACTGGTACACTGCCTAACAACTTGTTTAACCAATCCGCTCTTCAGGTTTTGAGTTTCATGACCAATCAACGAACAGGGCATCTCCCTAAACATGTTGGCTGCTTCCTGCCCAATCTCTAATTTCTGGCAATGAGTGACAACAATTTTGATGGCCCTTTCCCACCTTCCTTTTCCAATGCTACTAGTCTCCAAACTATCAGTGCAGGACACAATAAATTCAGTGGTTTGATACCATTAGAATTAGGTAGTCTAGCACAACTTAAGGGCCTGTACCTCTACAGAAATAAGTTGACCAATGTCCCTGGCAACCGTGAGCTCTCCATTATCACATCCTTCACCAACTGTCAACTGCTAGAGGAAGTTGATCTATCACACAACCTTTTGAACGACATTCTTTCTGCCTTTGTTGGAAACCTGACAACCACCTTGTCGAAACTTGACCTTTCCTCTAATCAGATTGAAGGTATCCCATTATCCCTAGCCAACTTGACCAAGTTAATTGCCTTAGGTTTGAGTTCCAACAAAATAAAAGGTGTCATTCCACTAAATGTGGGGCAGATGCACAGCTTACAGG
The DNA here is from genome assembly GCF_008831285.2 of Nymphaea colorata. Lineage (NCBI taxonomy): Eukaryota > Viridiplantae > Streptophyta > Magnoliopsida > Nymphaeales > Nymphaeaceae > Nymphaea > Nymphaea colorata. The sequence goes on from NC_045148.1 coordinate 22,615,221, forward strand.
TGTTGTTTCTTGACAACAATGTATTAGAAGGCCCAATCCCACTATCAATCTACCAGTTGGTCCGCATGTATGATTTTGATATTGAACTCAACATGCTAATTAGGTCAATGTCAAGCTCTATAAGAAATCTCACTAGTTTGCAAAAGCTGGATCTATGCCCAAACAATTAGTCATCAAGACTACCCCCTGGTCTTTGCGAGTTGGACTTGTGGGAGCTATACTTGCAGGACAACTCCTCAGTTGGTCACCTGCCTTTGGGTCTCGGGAATTTTTCCACGATGATCAACATGGATATCTTTGCAAACAAGCTGAGTGGAGAGTTGCCTGCATCATTATCAAAGCTACAAATGCTAGAGTATTTGAACCTCTCTCACAACACATTTGATGGTCACATTCCTCAACAACACATTTGCCGCTTGCACACTAGGAGGCTTAGCACTTTTTGGTAATTTTTTGCATGCTCATTGGTATGTCATGCCATAGAAAGAGGAGGTTGTTGAAACTTCATGATGAGATTGAAAGATTATGAGGGACTACACTTCCAATGATTTCTCACAGAGATTTACTGCATATGAGGAGCAACTTCAGTAATGCAAATTTTCTTGGGAATGGATCCATTGGTTCAGAGCAGATGGAACGACATTGGCTGTTAAGGTCCATAATTTGTTATTTGAAGGAGCATCTGAAAGTTTTGATATTGAGTGCATTGTCATGCACCAAATCAGGCATTGAAACCTCGTTAAAGTCATTACGACTTGCTCTAGTAGAGATTTCAAGGCTTTAGTTCTCCAATACATGCCCCTTGGGAGCCTAGAAGCTTGTCTACATTCGGGTGGCCATCACTTGAATCACTTTCAGAGATTGGATATCATGATTGATGTGGCTTGTGCACTAGATTATCTTCACATTGGTTACTCAGAGACTATAGTTCATTGTAATCTAAAGCCCAGTAATGTGTTTTTAGATGAGAACATGACAGGATATGTCAGCTATTTTGGCATTGCAAAGATTCTAGTTGATCTGAATTCTTTTACTCTTCCAGCCACTCTTAGAACCCCAAATACATGGCACCAGGTACGTAGTATCTCTTATTTTTTTGTCTTTTTATAAATTTTGTATCTCTCGAAGTGTGAGTATAATTGCCTGAACTGTTTCTTGACTCAATCTAGCCTGGCTTTGGGTTCTTATACGTGTGTGTGCATGTGTGAGCACACTCTCTTTCTCTTCAATATTGCCGTCACAGAGAAAGTGGGTGGGTTTGCCAGTCCTAGAGGGCTCGCATGGGAGGGGCCGGAGAGGTGATGAGGTGAGATAATGAGAGACAAAGAGAGAGTGGGTGGGTTTGCCAGTCCTAGTGGGCTCTGTCTGTCTGTCTGTCTCTCTCTCTCTCTTTCTCTCTCTCTCTATATATATATATATTCATTCATTTATTTATTTATATTGACATCAGCTTACTAAGCTTTTTTTAATTTTGTCCAAATTGCTTGTCAAAAATTCTTTCATATCCAAGATTGGGACACGTGATATTACCTTTCACCATCAGATCAATTTTGTCCATGCTATCATTTTATTGAGGCAATTTCTATGATTTTCGCCTCAATCTTAGTTTGTGATCAACACGTGCTTGACTTAGGTCATGCATTTCTTTTTTCCCTCATTTTTATTTAGGCAAATAATTTTTTAGCTTCAATATCTATGGCGTGTCTTTCTTCTCATTTTACTACTTATATGATCATATCGGGTCATCATTTCTACCAAGATTTTTGCTTTATTTTCAATCATTGGACACCTATTTTTAATTTATTCATGCACCCCTATGGAGTCTATATCTTCGGAATCAAACCTGGTATATTTCATACTCTGTTGAGATTTAATCCTTTCAAAATTAAGATGTTCTATTGTCCTATATTATCTCACTATAAGAATCACCATCTACCGATCATATTCTCATTTTCTTTCCTATAAGGTTTGTCTCAATTTCTTGTCATTAAAGACAAAAAAAATTCTTTCATACCAAAGCTTATACTACCTTGCTCCCTCATTTTCCTGTAAGCGAAAAATATATCGATTTCCTTTATATCACTCGGCCCGTTTGATAATAAAAAATTATTTTTAATTATAAAATAATTTTTCATAATATAAAATATATTTTTAATTATAAAACACACATTATTAAGTTTAAAAATAATAATAATAAATTATACCCTATTAAAGGGGTGGGCCTGGCCCGATAGCCCGTTTTTCTGGCCCGGGCCCGACGGGGCCGGGTACCGGGTACCCATCAATGCCCACCCCTACCACTCATGGCAATTGCTAATACTGGGGCATTTTTCTTATGAATATTTCGAGGCATTTCTAAATTGCTTTTGTAACAAATATTTTTCTTCACAATCATCATTGTTCATAGGAAAAGGGACCATATCCTAATCAAATCAACTCAGCTACTAAGCTAAAGATTTGATCAAGGGCAATCCAGCCATTAGGTTTGGAGTATTCTAAAGTTACCTCAACCTGGTCCCCAGAAAGAGAATCTCATGAAGCAAGCACAACTCGGCCGTTTGGCTGAGGACTTTTGAAAGTAAGCTCAACCCAAACACTAGTTTGGGGAATTTTAACAAGTTCAAAATCCAGTTTTTGGTGAAAACCAAAATTTCATCAAAAGGTAGTCAAGGTGGTAGGAAGTTTTCTTGTGACAACCAATGAAGGAGCAATAGGATTTCATTCCTTGCTTCAACGGAAGTATTCGAGGTGATGAAGGTTCTTTCCTCGCATTGCCACTTGTTATGGAGCAACCCATTCAGGGAAGGGGTCAAAATCCAGTCTTTGCTGAAAACAAAAATTCCATGAAAAGGTAGTCAAGGTGATAGGAAGTTTTCTTGCCACAACCAATGAAGGAGCAATAGGGTTTCATTCCTTGCTTCAACGGAAGTATTCGAGGTGATGAAAGTTCTTTTCTCGCATTGCCACTTGTTATGGAGCAACCCATTAAGGGAAGGTGTAAAACCTGAAATTATGGACAAAAGAGCAACCCACGCAAGCAAGGAGTTAAACCTGCAATGCAAGGCAAAGCAACCTACAAAGGCAAGAGGATAAACCTGTAATGCAAGCCAAAGCAACCCACGCAGGTGAGGGGTTAAACCTGCAATGCAAGTTAAAGCAACCCACATGGGTAAGGGGTTAAACTTGCGATGCAAGTCAAGGCAACTCATTCAGGGGGGTTAAACCTGAATTCGATATCGGCAAACCCACGCAGGCAAAGGGTTAAACTTGCAACGTAAGCTCAAACAACCTATTCAGGTAAGGGGTTAAAACCGGAAATGCAGTTTCAACACTTTTAATATTTTTAACCAAAGTTTTCACCACTCAAAATTTGGGGTGCTTATCTTTGCCACTAAGCACGACAAATGCCAGCTTAGTAGCAAAGAGGGGCATCTGTTATCACCCCAAATTTTTCAAAAAGGACTACTATTTTATTATTTGAATTTAAATTTTAAACCAAAAAAAAAGAAAATTGCCACTATTCGATCGAAAATGAACAAACCAAAAGAAAATTCAAATTCAAAACCCAACCTTAGATGCGAGTTTCAAATCCAAAATTCAATTATCAAATCCAAATTAGATTCAAAACCCAAGTTTAGATGCAAATTGGGAATTCCGAAATTCTTTCCTCTTGAATTCAAATTTTGAATTTTGGCTCCAGAACTCTTTCCTCTTGAATTCAAATCTTGAATTTGAATTTTGAATTTTGGCTCCAATACTTTTCCCTCTTGAATTCAGTCCTTGAATTCCAATTTTGAACTTGGCATCAAAATCTCTATAAATACCCCCACAATCCTCCCTCTTGGGTATGAGCCAACTATAGAGGAACCTCTCATGCTTCCTCACTTGAAACTTTTTCCTTAGCTCTCTCTTTCCATTTCCTTCTTTTTTTCTGACATTTGGATCAAACATTCTTCAAGTTGAAACTCTTCAGGGGAGCACAAAGAGATCTCTTGGTGGTTCATCATTTTGGAGCTTCATCTTAGGGGACTCCAAGATCATTAAGAGAATGAGTGCTTGGGATTGGGATTTCTTCATTCTTGTGTTGATTTTGAGGTTGGGACTTGTTCAACCCGAGAAAGCCCGTCATGAATTTATACATGTTAAAGTGTATCTTCATGACATTTTTACACTTAGTTTATTTCTTAATCACCCGATTAGGAACCTCAATGAGTGCTTCGTCATTCCCCCTTTCATGTATTTTTTGATTTTCTTCCATACCCAATGGTGCAGGAAATCAATTTTCTTGTAATAGTTGTGTTTTTATTTATACAAAAATATTTAAAATCATGTTTTTCAAAAGATTTTCGAAACCAAATACTCTCTCTAATGTGGCCTGAGAGATTTAACTTAGGTTCTTGCATGAGCCCAAGTTCCCCTCCGGCCTACATAAAAAATTGAAGTCGGCTATTTTCAAATCATTTCTTGATTTTCATATTCATGAAGGAATATGTGTATATACATGTTATATACGTATACGTGCACATGGATATCTATCTTGGTGATTCTCTCTTTATGATTTAACATACTTTTACGAACTCTCGTATACGTATATATGAATATATATATACATGTATTCCATTTTAAAATCTCCCTCTTTCTAAAATCATCTTCTCTTCTCTTTTTGATTTAAACCTTATTTTCACAAGCTTTTATATACGTAACTAGAAGTATATATATACATATATATATGTATATATAAATATGTATATGAGTAAGTATCTCTCTCCCTTTTAAATCTTTGATTTTATGATTTTCAAGATCTATTTCTCTCTCTATTTTTCTATATTTCCCTCTATGAAAGTCTTTCATTTTTTCCTCCTGTCATTTAAGATTTTAATTTTTTGTTTGCCGACTTCACTTAGACCAAAACTCAAAGTAATGACCCAATATTGGAATCATGCTTGAGGGTCTACAACCCCATTCTATTTTCAAAAATTTTCTCTTTCATAAAAAATATTTAGTACAATAATATTAGATGTATGTTGTGGTAGGAATGTTTCTAGATGAATGTTGTAGTAAGAATAAATGATTTCCCCTTCCAATCATTTAGGATCAATGCATTCATGCATTCACATTCATTCATTATCACTTATGTTCACAAACACCACTCCAAAGAACTTAAGTAAGATGAGATGGAGCTCTAACTAGGTAGTAACTGAATTAGAGCAAAATCTCAAACCTACTTAAAGTCTTAAGAGAACACTAAAATGACTTCAAAAAATGATTTCCCAAGCTTTCCAAATGATATTTACTTAGATTTCTCCAAAACATTTCACATTTTAAAATCTCCCTCTTTCTAAAATCATCTTCTCTTCTCTTTTTGATTTAAACCTTATTTTCACAAGCTTTTATATACGTAACTATAAGTATATATATACATATATATATGTATATATAAATATGTATATGAGTAAGTATCTCTCTCCCTTTTAAATCTTTGATTTTATGATTTTCAAGATCTATTTCTCTCTCTATTTTTCTATATTTCCCTCTATGAAAGTCTTTCATTTTTTCCTCCTGTCATTTAAGATTTTAATTTTTCGTTTGCCGACTTCACTTAGACCAAAACTCAAAGTAATGACCCAATATTGGAATCATGCTTGAGGGTCTACAACCCCATTCTATTTTCAAAAAATTTCTCTTTCATAAAAAATATTTAGTACAATAATATTAGATGTATGTTGTGGTAGGAATGTTTCTAGATGAATGTTGTAGTAAGAATAAATGATTTCCCCTTCCAATCATTTAGGATCAATGCATTCATGCATTCACATTCATTCATTATCACTTATGTTCACAAACACCACTCCAAAGAACTTAAGTAAGATGAGATGGAGCTCTAACTAGGTAGTAACTGAATTAGAGCAAAATCTCAAACCTACTTAAAGTCTTAAGAGAACACTAAAATGACTTCAAAAAATGATTTCCCAAGCTTTCCAAATGATATTTACTTAGTTTTCTCCAAAACATTTCACATTCTCAAGCAACTCTTCAAGAATCATTTCAAAAGTTTGAAACATCAAACTTCCAATATTTTTCTACACCGCATATAGAATCAAAAAGATGTTTAAGATAAAATGAAATACATCAATGATAAACATAGCCCTTGGGTTGATTACCCCCAGTAAAGGCACCGGGAACGATCGATCTGCGTACCGACCGACGAGTCCCTTTCTTTCCTATTCCAAAACAAAACCTCATTTTTTTGGAGCATTCTGAAAACCAAAGGAATTTTGGGGTGCAAACAGATGGCAACCGTGATGGGACCCATCATCGTTTGGCAATAATTATAATTGATGCATTTCTACCAACTTGAACATCTCATGTATTGTCGATAATAAAGCATGTTCCCTTCTTTGGCCTTGACCCCATCGACATTTCATTACATTTCTCAGTGATTGTATTTGCTTTCTTGCATATAAGACTAATTCAGGAGGATCAATCATGTTCCACTTAGATTTAGGACCAAATACAACCCCCCTCAATTTAAGGCTTGATTGAAAACAATGCTTGCTCTTGTACTTATTTTGATCACCATCTTAAGCAACATTGCATTAGAGACAACCGATTTGCATGCTTGCTCATATTTTAAAATCTTCTAATACCAATTTATCTCGGTCATCATGTTGCCGGGCTTGGTCTTAGGCGGTAGCACAAGACTAAGCATTACAACTATACCACACCATCGGTAGGAAAGCCCCTTCGTTAATACCATGAGTGGTAACTTGTAGTATATCGACGAGCGTCCAAGAAAAAGTTGATAAACCTTACCCTTAGTTGTCAAATGAAGGAGTCTATGCTCGTACTAAGCCTCTTGGCTAAGGTATATTGGCATATCTTATATGGAAAAATCATAATTGATCAAACGAAAGTCAATTAGGGTCTTATGTTCCTTTTCCAAATATATACATGATAAAGATGACTTTCAAAAATGTTGGATTTATCATCGTATGATGATTGCATGTGTGTCTTCATACAATCTTTTGTCAATTTAATATTTTACACTTCATCTTCTTGATTTAAATCAATGTCTCCTTTGATCATATCTACGTAGTCTTCAACTCGACTACGCCATAAGCTCATGCTTTAACCCTACTATCTAAATGACATTGATTTTTCAAATACTGTCATTTAGCAAATCTGTTTTTCAGAATTACTTCAAGATCTACATTTCATCAAACCCTCGTTTATTCATTGGTCCAACCTCATATTCTTAAACATGATAGCAGTTATTGGCTTAATTACCAACTTTGCTATACTTAGGTCATGCATTCTTTTTCCATCATTCACATTTAGCTAAATAGCTTTTTACCATCAACACCTATAGTATATCTTTCTCCCTATTTTATTACTTTCATGATTTTATTGGCTAATCATTTATTCCAAATTGAATATCAATCTTTGCTATCTTCTATTTTCAATCATCAAACATGTGATGTTAACTTATTGAATCTATATGTATCAAGCTTCATGTATTTATTGTACTCTACTTGAGGTCTAATTTTCTCTATTTTCCTATACTATTAACTTGATATCTCTCAATGAAAATCACTATTTGCCTATCATATTTCTACAACAAATTTTCTACAAGCTTTGCCCAAATCACTTCTCAAAAATTCTTTCATATCCAAGCTTCGGACACGTGAACCCTCACATATCAATTTTGTCCATGCTTCCATTTTATTGAGGCAATTTACATTATTTTACCCTCAATCTTAGTTTGTGATCAACACGTGCTTGACTTAGGTCATGCATTTCTTTTTTCCCTCATTTATATTTACCCAAATAATTTTCTAGCTTCAATATCTATTGCGTGTCTTTCTTCTCATTTTACTACTTATATGATCATATCGAGTCGTCATTTCTTCCAAGATTCTTGATTTATTTTCAATCGTCAGACACCTATTTTTAATTTATACATGCATCCCTATGGAGTCTATATCTTCCCGAATCAAACCTCATATATTTATACTCTACTTGAGATTTAATCCTTTCAAAATTAAGATGCTCTATTGTCCAATATTATCTCGCTATGAAAATCACCATCTACCGATCATATACATAGGACTTCAGTTCGAAATAGACCTGGGCATTGGTTCAACCCGATGTTCGACATCCGAGCCAAGGCCCAGCACGGTTACATAAAAAAATATTTTTTAAATACAAAATAATTTTTTAATGTAAAATATATTTTAAATCAAAAAATATATATATTAATAAAATAAAATTAATATTTAAAAATTATCGAGACGGATTCGGCCCCCGTTAGGCTGACCTGGGCCCGATCTGGCGGGCTCGAACCCGGGCCCATCTGGCGGCACACCATGTCTAGTTCCAAATCATAATATCTTATTCTTTTTTAGATGTATATATGATAATACAACAAGAGAAAAGCAGGATTCGGGGTTCAATTGATCTTGAGTCCATTAATTTCCAGGCCTCTTGCCCAAAATAAATTAGTGGAATTGTTCTGCTTGCTATTCATGTCTAATATTGTTGAATGGTTGAATTAGAATTTTGGCTGGAAAGGTGTCCACCAAGGCCGATGTCTACTGCTATGGAATTCTCCTCCTTGAGGTGTTTACATGAAGAAAGCCTACTGATGAATAGTTTGATGGGGATTTTCCTTTGAGGCAATGGGTGGCAGAAGCATTTCCTGTTGCAATTTCAGATGTCATTGACAGCCATCTTTTGAATGAGAGCAATATTACTCCAGCTGAAAGATCAGCTGCTATGAATGATCTGCTGGTGATGATCATGGAGATAGGCTTGTCATGTTCAAGGGTGTCTCCAAGTGAGAGAATGGACATGAAGGAAGTGGTTGTAGGGCTGAGAAGGATACGACAAACGACAAGAATATTAGGACAATTCAAATATATCCATAGATAGAATGAGATTTAATTCCAGGGCGCCAACCATTGGCTAAAATAGTTGGAGGTGGAAATGTAGTTTGATTGCTTTCACTGAGAGCTCTCACTTGCATTGCTCAATTACAGTTGCACTTAATATGCTTGTGTGTTCTATTCCTAAGGCATCTGGGTGAACAATCTTGTAGATCAACTCGCACATTTCTAGTGCAAGTTACGTTAGAGAGGCTTGGAACTTTGTCCATTATTGCAGTTTGTGCCTTATTCTAAGTAAGGACACCTCATTAGCCATGGTCCACACAAATCCTTTCAATTTTCAAAAATTTTGATGTACTATATCCTCAGGATAATTTCTCAAACCTACCAAAAAAATGCACAACAAGAAGAATGACTGAAAATGAACAATTCCAGTAAGTTTTGCACTGAAGTCCAATTTTATCAAAAGAAAAGCCCTTGAATGAGGAGGATGATAATTATACGCTATGAGCAACATTGTGTTATTGAAGCATGTTATATGTAATGGCCCTCTAAAAAAGGACCATGTGTTATGGACTAAAAATGATCAAAAAGACCAAAATGGCCCTGCTTGTTAAACAGAAGACCCCTCCCCCCACAACCAAAAATGAAACTTGAAAAATCCTCATTCTATTTCCCATGAAGTGAATCCTCCACCAATGTTAAGAGGAAGCTTGGTGTTATCTCAAAGAAAGTAATATCTTCATTCTTTTCAAGCATGCAAAAATGCATGAAGCCAAACCCATGAACACGCTGGCCACATTCATAACATTATTTGCTGGTAACAACTCAATGTCCAAGGCTGCTGCTTTATAATGAAGTATTGTGGAAGCATTGCTATCTGTGACCATCACCCAGCCTGATATTGCCTTATGTCCAAATAGGGTATTGGCATCCTAAAATTTTTTAGGTTTTGTTTTTGGAGTGTATTAAAAAATTATTTTTATTTTCAAAAGAACAAAAAAGGGACTGGCCTGTTGGTACCAGGCTTGGCTATTTCCAACATCTTTACCAGGGATAACTAATCCTATGGCTATGTTCATTCTCAATGCATTTCATATTGACTCGAACAACATCTTCAACCTGTATGTGTTCTGATACTTGGTAACGAAGTTAAAACTTTATAAAGCGAAGGAATTCTTTTTAAAGGAAAGTATTTCATAAACCTTGTTCAAAACAGAAAGATATATATATATATATATATACAAATATTTTTAAGAGAGAAAATATAGACAGAGAATAACCAGTAAAAGAGCAAGAGATTTTTAAGAGAAAATTAAGAGAGAGAGAAATAAAGATTTATAAGAAATAGGAAAGAAATAAAGAGAAAACTAGTAGAAGAGCAAGAGAGTTTAAGAGAAAAATATGTGTGTGTGTGTGCGTCACAAAGAGAGAGAGAGACGTAAAGATTTTTAAGGGAGAGAAGAAATAGAGAAAGGAAAACTAATAAAAGATAGATTTAGAGGAATAATCAGAGAGATATAAATATTCTAAAAAAAAAGACAAAATAAGAAAGAGCGAAGAAAAGAAGGAAGAAAAAGGATCTAATAACAAGATATTTTAACCCCTCTTTTATTTTTGTATAGAAATTCAGATTTAGGAGATAATTTTGAAAATTTCAACTTCAGTATTTTATGTAGGCAATAGAGAAACTTGGGCTCAGGGGAGAGGCTTGGCTAAGTCTCCAGAGCCTCCTGAAGGAGAACTTATTTTCGAAGTCCTTTTAAAAATAAGATATATATATACATATATTATATATAAAGACAAAGTTGAAAATATTTCATTTATTATTGCAAAAAGAGTACGCCTCTCCCACCATTGGGTGTGGGAGATAGACTAACTTCAGAAAAAAAAACAACTATCAATAAAGAGTGCTCCTCTTGTTCTTCAATCCCGTTGGGAGGACACTTTTAAAGGTGGATCACACTTCTAAGGCTACTAACAGGACAACCAATAGGTATTTTATCAACGGAATGTAGATCTAAATGATGTCAAAATGCATTTTAACATCTATATATTCATAGTGCTTTTCTTGGGTTGGACAAGCCCCAAACTCAAAATTCAACTTGCTATACATGCATATTGTCTGTAGTGATATAACGAAGGCATACACTCAATTGAAGGTTGAACAGAACACATATCATGAACAAGACTTGGCTTAACATTGCTCATACTTCCAATGCACTCAAAAGTGGCTCTTGGCTTTGAGGAGGAAACTTCAAGAGCTCACTTACATGGCCATGGGGAGATGATGAAGGGAAGATTAGAAGAAAGTGATGCTACATACCTTGAGATGGTAGAGTTCAAGAATAGATGAGTCCATTACTTTAATCAGACAATGAAAAATGAAAACTCTCACGTGTTGAAGAAGCTTTCCAAGGGTCTCCACGTGCTCCCCTTTCTACTCATTGAAGATGAAGGTTAGAAAAGAAGGAGAATCGAAAGTTTGAAGACGAAGAAGTGTTCAAAGAGAGAGAGAAGAATAAATGAAGGAAGAGAGATGAAGTTAGAGGGCTCAAGGAGTTCCCCAAAGGTAGGGATATCAATGGATCAGACTTGGATCCATCCGAATTACTTTTTAAAATTTCAGATATGGTAAGGAATTTACCATCCGCTTAACAAAATCAGATCGGATTCGGTTTTAAATAAATATCTGGTGGGAGCTTGAGTTGGTGACAATAGGTTTTGAAGTTGTAACCTATGTCAATGGTAGAGGTTTGGGCATAAGGTCTAGCCAAACCCACTTAGTTTACGTTATGACAAAAAAAGAATATGAATTTTATATGAAGGTATTTCACTAAAAGCAAATGAGTTTCTTGAAGTTGCATATAATAATAGCTCTATAGTTACCATATACACCATTTAACTCATAATATTTAAAATATCATATAAAATTAATTAATTAATTAAAATTTTATTTAATTAAACACTTTTTTGTAATCAAGCAAACCATTATAGTTAAGGCATCAACTAAATAGGAGATCTTAAATAATTTATTTATTTAATTGGAAATAATAAAGAAAACTTCAATCAAGAAATTCAACAAAATGGGCATTTTAAAAAATATGAAAAAGACACTTTTAGAACTACAAATTTTTTAATGGACCGTTATGTCAAATTAGTAGCGAGAATATCTATATTATATATTTAAAAAAATGCATGTTTCAAAAAAAAAAAAATTATTGGTATTGACGTATGAGGGACCTCTAGGAATTAAAATTGATCGACTGTCAAAAATTGATTGATGATAAATTTGTTTAAAAAATGACCCCTAAAAACACCTTGCAACTAAGCATTAGCAATAATTATCACATAGCCATAGTTTATGGTTACTATAGCAAAGGCTTATGGTGTTTTTTTGTAGTTATCAGACCAATTTCAAATTTTTGAGGCTCATAAAGTCGGAATTTGACAGAAACCAAAGAAGTTGCTTCTTGAACATAAGTACCAAACAATGTACTTTAATTAATATAATTATGTTTGTGCAATTTGACCATGTAAATGTAATATGTTAATAAATGTTTCTTATGAAAACTAAAAAAAAAAGCTGATAGCAAAAAATATACTTCACTATGCATAATCTCAAATAGATATTTTAATATGAAAAAACTGCTGAACTCATAAAAAAGTTTTATTTATCAAATTAACAATTACTTATTTAATGAATCAAGTAAATTATTTTGTATAATCATAACATCTATCCAAAAGTCATAGTTATTTGATATATAACACATAATTTACAAATTTGAAAACAAAAACTTTTTAACTAATATGAAAACAACAAATTGTTTGATTTAATAAATTATGTGATATATAAAACATTTATTGCAATAAAACTAAGAAGACTAATGAATTATGTGATATATAATTGAACACTCTTCTTGCGGATGTAACACAAATTATTTCAATTAACTCAATGAAATGAAAAAAACATTAAATAAGTCTTTTTTAAATTGGAAATAATATGGCTTACCTGATTTAATAATTCTTAATAAGAGATCAGCACCAAATAATAGTTCATTCAATTAAATATATGTTTTATTTAAAAATTGACCAATCAATGTTCAGTCTGCAGAATCAATGTGAAAAAAAGTATGAAAGTCAAACATACTAGTTGTTCAATAGACCAATCAAAGTTCAATATACTATTTGCTTTCGACAAATATTTAAAAAAAGAGAATTTATCAAAAAGGATATGTGAAAATAATTTAACGTATCCTTAAACAATTTGAAGACATAGAAGTCAAATATGATAAATTATGTTCGTGAACTTGTTGAGAAAATTGATAAGCTAACAGTTAAAACATCTTAACCAACCAGGTGAAAATGAAGAAAAAAATATTTGTTCATAAAAAGAAAATATGAAAATATAAAGCAATTTATAGTCAAATTCAGTAAAAAAAAATCGACTTGTTGAAATGCACACACACACACACACACACACATATAATATAAATATTTATTAAACATTTCGTACATATTTGAAATGGGCCCAAGCACACCTAATTTGAAATGTATTTTGATTATAAAAATAAATTTTGAAAAATATTAAGAAATCAAGCATATATTAAAAGAATTAAAAAATAGAGATAAAGAAGCTTCCCACCCTTTGCTCTTTGCTTCTAAAAAAAAATTCCTTCTTATTGGTGGTTTGATGTATGTTATTGAATATGATTGGTCGTCTGTCTATAGGGGTGAACAATGAGTCGAGCTGCTTGAGCTCGACTTGTTAAAGCTCGGCCTCTGAACGAGTTCGAGCTACATCATTTGTGGAATGAGTCAAGATCGAGTTGATGAGTTGACTCGTTCAAATAATCGAGTTGAGTTCGAGTTCACTAAACTCGAACTGTTAAAGCTCGACTAGGCTCGAAAATGGGTAGCAATTTTTACATACTTATTTTTTAATTAAAAAAAACGGATCCCAAACCCCTTGTCTCAGGCAGGAAAGTTTAACTTTTCCCTTTTCATTTTTCCTGGTTTCGAAAGTTTTTGCCCCTAGATGCAACCCTAACTCTTAAGATCATTACTTTGCAGCCGACGGCAGCTCCCCTTCAGCCTTCATGGTTTCAGGAGGCGACTGGCGATTCAAGGTTTCCGGTGGCCACTGGCGAGGAGGCGATGTCTTCCTGCAGAAAAGAAGGCAAGCTTCCTGCCTACATGTAGTTCTCTCTTGCTTTCTATCTATTTTTGCATTTTTGTTTTCTCTAACATATGTCGGTGGGGTGTCAGGTGGGCGCAGCTCAAGTCACTGCAAAGGAAGAAGGGATTGGAGGAGGCAAGATGAGGAAGAAACTCAGCACTCGTTTCCCTGTAGTATGATCCTCTCCATCGGATTCTTCTCTATTTTGTTGTCCAGACTTGAAGTTGAGATCCCAAACTTTCCCCTTCCTTAATTTCAAAATGGGTCTTATTTCTATCTCTTGTTTGTTGTTCTTCTTTTCTGAAATTTGAGGGGCAAGAAACTAGGGTGTCATGTCGTGCATGAGTTGTTTGCAAAGTTAATGGAAGGGTGATCTCTTTCCATTTTCTTAACAAAATCTTGCTGGTCTACTTTGTCGATATTTTCTATGCGTTGAATCGGAAAGGTTAACGAATTCACAAAAGTTGATTTTAAGCCTTTATACATATCTGCTGTAGTGTTTGGCTGCTAGAAATTTCTGGTCTTTCCTTATCACTAAGCTAATTTTACATCAATCTGCAAGAATCAATAGAGAGATGGGCCTAGAAACGTGCGAACAAGCTGTGTTTTTGGGGAAATAGGAACGAAAATGTGCGAGAATCTAAGGTGTATGTTTTCATTTTAAAAATGTGAAGTTCCAAACCTACCAATCTGCTGTCCCCTTTCTCTTTCTTACCCAATGATTTTCATTTTGCTATTTGCAGAGCACGCACAGAAGCAGAACACCAAGTTAATGGCCATTTCTTGGATTTCAATGTTTCAAAATTCGTGTCTTTTAGGAGAGGCAGAATAATTGAAATGCCCTTAGCATAAGAGAAAGCTTTGTTTACAGATTCTTCCCTTGATCTGCATATACCAACTAATGCCCCTAAAGGTAGCTTCCTAAGCACATGGTTTGAAATTGGATTTTGCAGAAAGTGTAGCAAGTTGGTGACTATAGGTTGCAGGCCTAAAGCAACAGCACATGCATCAACAAGAAATTGAATTCAACTGCTTGCCACAAGCCGCTCAAGGATCACGGCGCAGCTTTCCCTAATGAGGGTAGAGATGTGGGCTGATAAATCAAGAACGTGAGGGACAGCACCTGCTCTTGCTATGTGCTTTTTGTTCTCTTGGCAGGCTGATAACTTGGCTAGAACTCCCAAAAACAGCTTTTGATAACTTGGATATATATATATATATATACATGTATATATATATTCTCTCTCTCCCTTAATAAGCTTGACAATTATACCAATGTTAATATTGGCAGTTCATTTGGTGTTTACTATATATTTTTGATACATAAATCGAATTTGGATCAGATTTGCATATGGTTTAAGAGTCATAAATTAGATTCTGGTGGATTCGGATATAACTTAAAAGTCAGATTCGGATCGGATTCAGATATAACTTAAAAGTTGGATTAGGATTGGATTCGGATATAATTGAAAATTTGGATCCAGATCAGATTCAGATATAATTTAAAATTTGGATTCGGATCAGATTCAAAATAACTTATTAATCGGATACGGATCGGATTCAGATATAGATTTTAAAATCAGATTCGGATATGATATAAACTTTTTTCATCTGAACCGAATGCAAGGATGGATGGGATACCAATGAATCAGATTCAAATAAAATATATTATTAACTGTCCATTGGTTTTGAGCTCCCAAACAAATGAAAAAAAAGTCATATCCAAATTTGAATCCGCAGTCAGATTCCACATTCTGAATCCCATCCGAACCTAATTTTTTTCCTCATCCAAAATCAGATTTCATAATTTGAATCTGATCTAAATCCATTTTTTTCATCCTAATCTGAATCTAAATCATATATGCATTGGATGTAGAATTTTAATTACGTCCCATCTGGATCTGATCAGATACTTTTGAATTTTTTAATCTGAATCAAAATTTAATTGGATATTTTTATATAACTAAATCTGAATCCGTTCAGATATTTATACATATATGAATCTAAATTTAATCGGATGTCAGTTCTTAATTTCAAATCCTATTGATTTTTTTAGTTGATTATTAAATTTCTTTTCTTCATCCAAATGTTTTTGGAGTAGTTGGCTTGGACCTTCAATTCAAGTCAGACATATTGACATCTTTAGGTTGAAGCTTCCCCACTCCAACTGACATGTTTCACCATTATAAAAGGGGGACGAGTCCATTTGTGTGTGTCATTTGGATAGAGTTGTAAAACGAGTCGAGCCAACTCAAGCTCGACTCGAATTTGCTCTGTTAAGCTCAATCTTAACTTAAAACTCACGATTACAAACAAGTCAAGTTCGAGTTTCATAAAATTGATTTGATTGAACTTGAGTAAACCATTATTCTAGGCATTCTTTTGAAATTTTTCGAACTTAAAACCAAAAAAAGAAATCAGGTCAAATGGGGAGTCCGTAAACAAGCTTAAAAGAGTCAAGCTTGAGCAGTGCCTTGGTCTATTGCATGGAGTTCAAGCTGACCTTGCATAGCTGAACTCAAACTCGAGCCGAGCTGAACGAGCTCGATTTTGACTCGGCCCGTATATAGCCCTACAAGTGTGCGCTGAAGTGGTGTGAGGTCCCCGTGTAGTCAGCTCACGGCATGAGCAAGTGTTAATGATTCACTTGATTCACTTCTTAGTTTTAATTTTGACAGCACCCACTCGTGTTGAATGGTTTGCCCCATCACTGTATCGGAGCCCCATCATTATCCTATAAGATGTTCCCTTCATCCAACTGACCTCAAAGTGATGATAATTTATCCCTGTGGTGTAGTTCCCTTCATCCAACTGACCTCAAAACAAAATGTAAACTTAGTCGCCTGTTTGTTTGCGGAGATGTACTTCTGTAACAACATATTATAGTCTTGGAATTCCATCCATCCCATCCATCGGTTTGGGTTGGATTGGGTGTCTATAACGCACCATCTAGGACAGGGTATTAGCATACGCAAGAACTTTGGCCCGATCCATATTGGATTTCAAAAATTGAATAAAACGGGAGAAGATAAAAGAGTTGAGTGTCACAGATACACCCTCATATGCTGGACAAAAGTTTCTCAAAGGTGCATTTTGGGACCATTCATCCATGAAAGCTATAATAGACTACCAAATTAAAGAGAAGACTTCCAATTGGGCTCTGATCCACTGACGTTGTAGGCACACCGGCCCATCAAATTTACTTTATTTGCATAGAAGTGCCCCTTAAAGATTGAAATTTAATCTTAGAGTGTTCTTTAAAGGTTGAAGTTTAAAGACAAAATTTCTGACTCCACTCTGATATGAAGTGCTAACTTGTAATCAATTCCCTTTGAGGCTGACTGGGAATGCGATCAATCCCCAGAGGCTCTGTTTCAGGGTAGGCTTGTATTATGATTTCATTCCTGATTCTTTTGTATACTTTCTTCTGCTTCTTCCTACATCATACCTATTGTTTCCATTGTCGAAATAGAAAGACTCAACCTGTACCAGGGGTTCCTCACTTACAGAATATGTTTGGATTGTTCTTTTTCTCCCGTGATGAACTTGTGTTCTTGATCGTTACCCTTATCGTCTCATACTTAGAAACAACTAGACCCATATATAGGAGACAAAACTTAAGAACTTTTGTATGGGAACATTTCAATCAGTCTTCGGGATTTGAAATTTTGATTGTTTTCCCACATTCTTAAGCTTTCCAAACATCATTTCTGTAGTGAAATAAAATGTGATCAGATTGGAGCTTTCAATCGTCTTCAAGGTCATGTACATTTCGCGTCATCCAGATTTTGCATATGACATCTAACAATAAGAGATGGCATAAATAAATCAGCTAATGAACTGCATATCTTAAAAATTGACCTGGCAAATTCTGCATAGCTTGAAGACATTATTAATGACTTCTGTCAAAATTTTATTCCTTTCCTCGACTGTTTAAATTTACCTGCTTTGAACAATTGATTAGTTGATTACTAAGCCAAATAAGAAGTGAAACAGGATTTATCAAAAAGAACTAGCATTTATACTGTTAACTTTAAACAAAAATGATGCTGGTGCTCATGAAAAGCAAGTGATATCGCTTGTTGTTTTCCACACTCGGTGTTCACGGCACGGCCGCAGATCACATCAATGGGACTTTTTCTAATTTGATGGACTTCTTATTTCCACATCCAGGAACTTAGTTGGCACACACGATTACATCAACAAGACTTTTTCTTCACAACCCTTAAAACATATTTCCTTGCTAGTTTTCAACATAGTCATATTCATAGGACTTTTTCTTCACAAGTTGGACCTGAGATTAGCCAGCTCGAGCTTGATTCAACTCAAAAAACTTGAGCTTCAGCTCGGCTCAAACTTGAGTCAAGATCCTCATAACATGATCGAGCTCGACTTGACTACATAAAATCAAGCTGGAACTTGACTCGTTTAACCCATTTAACTCATTTAGGTGTTAACTCGTGTAAGCATTAACTCGTTTAACTCATGTGAGCGTTAACTCATTTAAATCGTGTAAGCATTAATTCGTATAAGCTGTGAAAATGTGTTCTTTCCCCTCAAAGTTAAAACCAGTGATTCAGTGAAATGGTTTTGGCAAATGTTATATAGAGTACCGATGCGAATCGAGTTTGAGTTTCAGGAACACAACTCATTTATACTCGACTCGACTCGCACCAGTATTCCATATAATATTACAAAAACAAGTTCACTGAATCACTGGTTTAAACTTTGAGGATAAAAACAAATTTTTGCAAGTTGCACGAGCTTAAACACCTACACGCGACCTTAACACTTACATAAGTTACACAAGTTAACGCTTATACGAGTTAACGCCTAAACAAGTTAAGTGAGTTAAATGAGTCGATGTTGAGCTCGATTTTGTGTAGTTGACTCGAGCTCGAGCTTGACCTTGAGCACAAGATTTTTGAGCCGAGTCGAGCCATCGTGCAGCCCTACCAACAGGCCAGTTCTTCTAAATGCAGTGTAGGTTGTTTAATTGAAAAACCCCAGAAAAAAAAGCTAGAAAACTGGCAAGAAGATAAGAGAAGGCAAGAAGAGAAGAGAGCATGACATTGGAAATATGTTGTTAAGGGTTGTGAAGAAAAAGTCTTGTTCATGTAATCTTGTGTGCCAGGCAAGGTGCTGGATGTGGAATTAAAAAAAGTCCCATTGATGTGATCAGCGGCGATCTGTGGCCGTGCCGAGACACTGACTGTGGAAAACAACAAGCGATGTCACTTGCTTTTCATGAGCACCAGACTTAGGACTCTTCCAACAACTTGAATTTAACAAAAAAAATGTGAATATTTATGGAAGAGAGAATACAAAAGCAACTTGATAATTGTTCAAGGCGATAACATTATTTAGGTAAATACATTCCTTAGTACCTCAATTAAATTGTATATCCTAATCAGTAAAACCAGTTTCTGAATCGAGTCAACAATGTATGTTCTCAATTTGGTGTACCAGCCAATTCAAGAAAAGATCCCCTTGATGTTTGCCAAAGGTGCTGAGTGTGGAAATAACAAATGATTTCCCTTTCATTGCTCTTAGACTTGAGTCTTCCAACAATTTGAATTAAACAAAAAAAAAAATTTTTTTCTGGAAGAGAATCTATAGGAGTGCAATAATTTGTAAAACACACAGGCTTGGGACAAAGAAGATCAGTGGAAGTAAATCAGCCTCTTCGATGTATCGACCAATCCGGTGATCTAGACGATTTAGTTTTGAATCAGCACAAAATATTAAAAAACAGAATTTATTGGAAATTAAATAAACAATGAATAAAAGCTAATAAAAAACATTGTTTTTTTTTAATAAAAACATGTGAACTGTATCAAACTGATTTGGCACAGATTTGAATGAACCTGCTGACTCAAGCGAATATTTCAAGCTAATTGCATACTATAGTCCGATTGGCAAAAACGGTTGAGTGATAAAATCTTTGGTGTTGGAGTGTGGAGCTTGATCCATACTTGATAAACTTTTATCCAACATAGGCTAATTTTCTATAGAGTTGGGATTGAATAGGATTGAGAAGTGGTTAAAGGAAATAAGATAAGGGGTACCAAGAAAAAGTCTCATTGATCCAATCATCAGTGGTGCCGCTGGATTTAGAAATGTGCACCAACGTGTTCCAAAGCAGTAGACCTGAAGCTCCTACAACTTGAAAAAGAAAATAACAAAAATTTCTAGAAGAGAATCGATACATAAATTAATGACCTTGATTCTTGTTCATGCATCTTCTGCATAGAAAATTGGATAGGCATGGCCACCACCGGTTGGTCACCCCAGCCGCTCATCTTTCTTTTGTGTTTCTCCTCCTTCACCTTGATTGTAGTTCTCGGCCAAAGGGAGGTGCCCTCTGCCCTTGTTTCTCTGAGCAACATGACTGATCAATTCGCATTGCTGTCTTTCAAATCCCTCATCACTAGAGACCCTTATAATGTGTTATCAAATTGGAATTCAAACATCTCTTTCTGCGACTGGAATGAAATTTCTTGCAGTCGTGGTTCACAAAGGGTAGTTGCGCTGAACCTCTCCGAAAAGGCATTTGAAGGTCCACTCTCCCCATACATCAGGAATCTCTCCTTTTTACAGGTTCTTGATCTCTGGAGTGACAGTTTCCATGGTCACCATCACATTGATTTTAGTCGCCTCCCTCTGCTACAAAAACTTTCCATAAGCGAAAACAATTTGGAAGGGTTGATTCCACAAACACTGAGCCATTATCGAGGTCTCCAAATACTGTCAGCAGAAGATAACCACTGCTCACCCAAGCACCGATGAAGCCTAGGAAGAAGGGAAATAAGAGGACCTTCATGCCTCATTTTCGGGCAAGAAGGTTGTTAACCTCTTGCCTACCCTAAAAGAAAGAAACAATCTCCAAAAATTTATGAAAGTGACTATGTCTCACCTTTTAACTATAAAACGGACAGACTCAAGCTCGTTTAAGCAAGCACAGTATTTTTATAGCTGACTACATCATTTTGGCTGGCAACTGAATGCTTTGGCACTTTTTTTTTCTTTTTTTCTTTAAGCAACACCACCGCCATGGCACTTTTACGAACAAAAAACAACAATTTATTATTCTGTTAGATAATTTATTTTTTTGTTTTACGTGATTTAGTCGATACGCTTATGCACAAAATCAACCCAAATGAAAAGGAAAAAGAAAAGATTGGGAATGATGGAATGAATAACCAGATTAAACATTTATAGCTGAAGAAGGAAAAAATCAATGACATGTGAAAAAAAGAAAAAGAAAAATAGGCAAGAGAAGAAATCAGGGCCTGGAAGCCCCGATGGCTCAGGATAGCAAAGAATCAAAATTTTTGATTACTTTTCTGATGAAATCTGTAACTGAATATATAAGCCATGCTCCCTCCATTTAATGACCCTTTGCCTAGTTGTTTTTAGCACCCGACTGTCCAAAATTGGCCTACCACCTGGAGATCTGGAAGACGAAAAGAGGAAAAGAAAGAGACACGGAGACTGTTCCCGCTGGAAACCTGTTCAGGAAATTTTATATATATATATATCCGATAGGATTTGAATCCAACATACACTTTTTGTTTTGGAGATTCATATATCCGGATTCATATATTCAGATTTGAATATATCCGGATTCAGATTCAGATTATCGCTGTCTGTTGCTGCAAGCATGCGCCTAACCTATGCAAATAAGTCGGATAAATTTAAGAGACAAAAAGGGGATTTTGCAAAGGGGTGCTTTTCCTTGTCAAATGAAAATGATGTTTTGCCATCGTGAATCAGTTTATCAATGAAAACGATGCTCTATTTAGATCGATCAGTAGCTTTTTGCTGCCTTTTGCCATTGAGTAGATGAGTCATTTAGTAAAAAGTGGTTGTGAAACAAAAGAACTGAATGCACAATCTGTATTTAGAGGTGAAGGACACTATCTTGTTTTTGTCATGATCAATGGCTAGGAGGCAGAAGGTTTATGGAAATGGTCGTATAGGATTTGTTTTCAGTCCCATCAAACACCTAAGGAAGTAGTAGTTGTGTTTTATTTGTGTACCCTGCATCAAACACGACATGAAATTGGAATAGGTAGAAAAAAGATTCCCTTCCACTGTATTCCAAAAGCCTTTGTTCAGTGGTCAATGCAGCGAATTTTGTATTATCCAACGTTGACGTTTGGAATATTAATACTCAAATAGTTTGCTGTACCCAGCATTAATAAACATGCTGGGGGGAGGGGGGTGCTTCTATTAGCGTTATTAGACCTGCCGCCAATGAAGAACACTTTGAAGCATGAACTTCTAGATGACATATACGCAGAAGGAAAGAAACAGGGGTGGCAAGTTTGATATAGCTCACATCTTTGAAGGTATGCTTCATGCAAATTACCTCATATGTCCGCAATGCTGTTTCTACCTATATATATATTATGGCCCAAGTGAAAGGTAGGCGGTCATGAGTATGTGTCAATCCCTTTGTCCTGAACTTGGAGGCAAAGGAGGGAAGAAGCCGTGGCTGCCTGCACCTCTAAGGCCTCGTTACTGAGGCGGCCAGCTTCTTTTAGTTGTTTCTCTATCTTACGGTCTGAAGGCAGGGGCAGAGGCAGGTGTAGGACTGTTTGGTGCATATTTATATTTATGGAATAATTATATAGTGTTTTGTTTGGTTCAAAATTTAAAGTATTACTACCCTTCAGCGAAGGAACTTTTGGAAATTAAAAAAAAAAAGTTCTTACAACCATTAATTGTATTGGGCATAATTCTATTGGGCACGGTTATGTCATTCACAAAAGAAAATTAAGCCAGCGCAGTCACAGTCTCCCAAATGAAATATTAATGTATATTGCTTCCTTCTAATTAATGCTTTACTTTATCATTGTTCCCATTTTCTTTTAGCTAATTATCTCCTTTCTTTCAGTCCAGTTGTACAAACAGCCACAGAATCATGGTCTTTCAATTGTTAAAGTTTGTTAATGTCATGTTGTATTTTGGTCCTAAAATGTTCGTTCTTTCTAGTTTTGTAATTACTTTGTTTAGAAGAGTACTCTAATCTATTAAATAAGACAACTGATAAGAAAATTATGTTCGTCTAATTCATCGTAATTGAAAATATATGAATCGATACTGCCTATATGTGAGTAGATAGAGAAATAAGGTTTGATGATGTATATATTGAATTAAGTAGGACCACAATACCAGCCTGGGCCTGATCGACCTGCCCATTTTTTTCTTTTTTTCTACCAGGCCGGCCCTTAGGTTTGATAGCGGAATAAACTCTACAATATACATTGACTTTCTTTTGGCATAAGCAAATCATTCACATCGAAACTACCCCAAAACATTTTTAAATTCCAACGTTCTCAGGGAGAGAGAGAGAGTGTGTGTGTGTGTGAGAGAGAGAGAGTGTGTGTGTGTGAGAGAGAGAGAGAGAGAGAAATAAAAATGAACATAACATTAACATAAGTCCAAAAAAAAGTTGAATCTGAACAAGTGATTACATCTAAAGATTAGCTCTTAATTTTTGTAAGAAGTTGGAGGTACCACCAATTCCCCATAGGTTACTGGAAATTAACTATACATCATACAAAATAGAGGATGTCATGTGCTAAACTAAGATAGTCTCATTCCTATAAATAATATCGTTTCTGGAGTTCCAAATGCCCCATATGTAAACAGTCATTCTCTAAATGGTACACCATTTCTTTTTGTTTCTCACTCTAACTGGTCAATGGATCAGGTTCCGAATTGTAGATATGTTTGTGACTTCAATATGAGGCATAGATAAGTGCATAAAGATCTTGAGACACTTGACAAAACCACATCAGGTCAGTGGTAGACCTCGGCACAATAACATAAAGGACACTTGCTCGCAAGGTGAAAACCATATCTTGTGACGTTATTTTGAGTCTAAATGTGGTCCAATAGAATAAACCATGCAAGAATTTTGGATCGTCGAGTAGGACCCCCAGCCCAAAGGAGGTTATGAGGAAACCAGTTGACACCAGTTGGTTGAAGCAAGCTATATGCACGATGTACATAGAAACACCCTTCGCCATCTCGTGCCCATGAAAAAAAATGCTCTATGAAATAAATCCACCTTGGAAGGGTGAGAGGGGGAGAGAGTCAGGTCTTTCGAAAAATAAACCTATATCCGAAAGTATGACTATAATTATACCTGCATTCACATCGAAGCCACCCTGAATTTTTCAGTGGTTCTTCATGCATTTTTTAATGGTTGTTCACTGATCACATCTGCCAACATTTTATATATTTTTTTTTGACATCTGTCAACCATTCAATAGTATAAACTATCTCTGATTATTTCAATAAAAGAGTACTTTGATTATTGCAAACCCTTGGCATGGTGTCTTGTGTTAGGACTTAACTTATGATGTGTTCTGAAAGTGATCAAACGTTTGTAATTTAATTTTCATTGTTTAGTTGTCTCGGCAACAAACATGCATTTAATTAGTCAGGTTTTAGAAATAATTGCTCAAAACACTGGTTTCGATCAGATGGTTTTGTATATCTATTGGTTGAACTTTTTTTTTGTCCCATGGCATACTCCATCAATCGACTTTTCTCCCACGTGCCAAGTCAAAAAACTTTAACATATATTTTTTTTGTGTTTGGATCGTTTTCCAAGAGTGTCCTATTAATTTCCTCCCTCAGAGGATTAATATTTCATATTCACAAGAATGCATTCTTAGATTGTTTTGGTGGCAAAACTCATTTTCTGAGGTAAAAAACGATTCTCCCTTCTAAGACACTGTTTCGTAAGAGTTTGGATGATAAGAAGTGCAAGTTTTATGAAAAATTAATTTTTGTAAGAAAATATTTTACCCAAATTAATTTAAAATAAAAAACTGTTTTGATTCTATATCCAAACATACAAATCTCTTTTGCAAAACTAATTAAAAAATAATTTTTAAGAAACTACTTTTCATAAAACGTTTTTTTGTGGTGGACCGTTAAAACGCTAGCACATCTTAGACTGAATGTACTGAAATATTTCCACAATCTTTCACAAAATTATACAAAGTGGCCTGATTCTTGGGAAAATAGTAAATCACTAGTCGACTCTTAAAGATCAAGAAACATGCACTCAACTTTTGGGATAAATCTCGATGTGTTGCTTCTGCATGGAAGTCACTAAAATTATAGGGAATAATTTACACAGTTGCCCTTTATTGAAAATTATCCATTTTATTTTTCTCTTCCTTTGCAGATAATTTAGATTGAGATGAATAATTTTTTAAATGATCCCTTTATTTTAATGGTTGCTGTCGCAGCAGCTTCTTAAACCCATTGATACATAAGTCACTGATTTTCCATAGGTCCATTCAGTGCCGCGAGAAATTCAATACTTGGGAGACAATACCCTTGGAGTCCACGCTTTACCTTTTCCCCTTTAGGAATTAGGACTATCTCAAACACTTAAGTGCTCGACCTTGTCTATTACAGTGTAATCCTTTGTAGCTTTAGTAGTTTTCATGGAAATCAGATTGAAGAACACTTTCAAGGACTCGCCAGCCCGATCAGTGAGTCTTGAAGGGTCAGCTCAACTGCACAGCCTCACTTTGGTGAGTGGGGAGGTTAGTGTAATAGAGAACCTCACATCCGATGCAAACAATCAGTTGAAGGAGCAGAGCTTAGACCTGGCGGGGCACACTCACTCTAACATAATACCTTTTGGGAACAGCTGCTTAAGCCGTTAAGTGTAGGTGATTTCTAGAGGTTGCAGATGATAGTTGTTCCTATTTGACCCTAAATTGATCGATCTAGCCTGGTTGAAACGAGCTCTACAAGGCCTTCGTGGACCGAGCCCACGTATGTGGCAAAAATATTGGAACAACTTGTGGCTAGGGTTGAAAGGCCAACCAAGATCGGATATAGCTCGTTTTCCATGAAATCAGTTCCAAAAGAATCTCAGTGCATCACAAAATACCCGATCAATAAGTAGATTAATATATGTCTGAAAGAGAAGACCACTTAGGGCTGCACAACAAGTTGAGCCAGCTTGAGCTCGACTCAATCAAACTCACTCGTTGAAGCTCAACTCAAACCCGACTTGTTTATTAACGAGTTGAGCTCGAGTTCAAATGTATGCTTGAAATGTTAAACGAGTTGAGCTTGAGTTGTAAGAACTCAACTCGACTCGATTATACAATGAATATTGAATTATAATGAGAAAAAATCTAAACGAGTAAAAACTAAATGAGTTAATACAGTTAGACAAGTTAAATGAAACAAGACATGTTTAACATAAATGAGTTCAGTGAGTCGAGTTTGAGCCCAATGTTGTATCATCGAGCTGAGCTTGTTGCTTGTTCTGGAGCTTGAGTAAAGTTTGACCTCGATTTTTCTGAGTGAAGTCGACTCGAGCTGACCCAACTGGAGCTCGACTTAACTCATGCAAGAAGCCCTAGGTCCACCACATATTACAAAGAATCAAACCCTATTTTTAGGTTTTGATATGAAACCAAGCCCTGATCTGCCGAAGCCAAATCGAGCTATAAACGAACAAAAAGGAGAAAACTGGAAAATCATTGGAAATTGGGAAATAGTTGGCTAATACAGGGCGTCTAACTCGTTAATTATATGTCGGTTGATATCAACTAATTTGAAAGTGAATTTTTTGTTGCTTTTTTTTATTTGTAGATAAAAGTTACATAGAAAATATAAATTAATCAAGATCAGAATATCCCTAACGACAGGTTGTGAGCCAAACAGAAAAATATATACCATGTTTGAAAAATATATACCACTTTTGAAAAATATATACCAAGTTTGAAAACCCAGAAAACCGGTTGTGCTTCATGTCTATATTTGTTTCAACGTGCATGATGGTCGATCGAGCAAAAAATTTCAACAGGATGGTTTGATCTTCTCCAATTTTTTGAAAAAATATGATAACAGATATTAAGAAAAATAACTTAGCAAATAGTAGAACTAAAATGTTTTTGCTGTTTTTCGTAATTAAAAGAGAAACCACATTTCTAAGCCTTTAACTCACTAATATTTCATTTGTGTTTTTTTAAACAAAATCAACAATATCTATCTCCCCCCTCTCTCTCGCACCCCCCCCCAAAAAAAATAAATAAATAAATAAATAAATAAAATTCTATTATTGGCTGTTCGTTCATTGGTGCACCGTTCGGGACGTCCACTGTACATGAGGATCCACCATCCCTGCAAATGTTGTTGTTGTCTCAAAGATGTGCACAATGAGCTAGAATCAACAGATTAATTGGCACCATTTTGGGGATTTAGTTCAGTATTGTTAGCAACCAACATGCACCACTTTTATTAATGACTTTTCAAAATATTTTTATAAAAAACTTAATAGCCTCAATATTAATTAATTTTGAATAATTTACTGTGGAAATTTAATATCCTCCTACGTGTTAATTTCCGATCCTGCTACCAATTAACTAAGATAAACATGCCAAATTGTTTTGTTCAGACAACAAGGAAGAGATGCTTCTATATTTATTTAGAAATTAGTATATGGCTTTTATTGTTCCTTTAAGCACCAAATTAATTATATATCTTCAGGGAGTTCTAGACTTAAATATTGCTCTGTTAATATTATGGCAACATATTACAGTAAAACTAACTAAGTGATTTACAGGTTCTTACATAACAGATTATGTGGTTTTTACAAGGATAAAAAATAGGATATATAGCAAAATATTAACAAAAAAATTTACAACTGTTTGTCTCAATAGAAATAAATACAGCAATATTTGCAATTATGTGCTGCGTTAAGAATAAAATTCACAGGAAATGGAGGCACTTTGGGCGTTACTCTCTTCCACTGTAAAACATGGGGAAACAAATGGAGGCTCCCGAAATGATAAAGGTAGGGGCGTACCTAAGCAAGCTGTTACTGCAACCAGATCCCAAAGGGAGGCACTAATTGGGACTAGTTATATATGCATTGTTTTAATATATTTTAATATAATGTCTAGGAAGAAGAACTTAAATTAATTCACGCATTATTGCACCGCAAACTACTCCATACATTAGATGGTCTGAGTAAATGACATGTCTATGATAAACCACAAAATAAGTAACCAACACATAGAGAGTTCAAAATTTTGAGACCCACTTTATAAGCTTAACTGATTGCCTCCATCCCTACCCAATTAGTATTACCTTTTAGTACTGGTTCATCATTTGAACCACTCAGATCCACATTTTACAGGTAACTCAATCGTTTTCTAATGCACTGTTCTCATTTGAAACATCTCATATTTCATCCTTTAATTTTATTGATTTTTTTGAAGTTATTTAATTGCAAAACGTTGCATTCCTGGATACATGTTCTATATGAACACCATGTTCTCATTGCAGTAATGCACGGCGTATTTATGTCTATATTTGATTGCTGCATTTAAAGATCGTTTCATATTTTAAAAGGCTATTATTGGAACATGGTTTTTTTTTTCACAAAACAACTTGAAAGTCGTAATAAGAAGGATAGCATGGAATCATGAAAAAACAAAAAATTTACATCAAGCAAGAAAAGTCATGCAGAACCATCTATCGAGTGGTCTGTTTCGAGTAATATTTATTTCAAAAACACTACTGCATAAATGAATGTACAATATTGTTAGAAAAAAAAAATTAAAGATGTTGCGAACCTAAACTTTTGTGACCAATTTGTTTTATTGAAGGCAATTTTTTTTTGTTGAAGACATAGCACAAGGAAATAATTTTTCAAACATCCTAATTTTTATACTAGTAAGCATCACTACAAACTATATTGACAACAAACCACTATTATTTAGAAGATAAACTGAACAAACAACCCAGTCAAATCTTAGAATAAAAAGCATAAAGTTCTCATTATTCTAGTCCTAAAAATTCTGGTAGATCTTGGAATGGTTTTGGCATAACAAGGCCATTTCAATAATGTTCTAGCCACATCGCCAGCCCTTTTATTTGCAATCACCTGAAAAGGGAAGATGGGGGTGAGAAATTGGGAAAGTTTTCCATACAATGGATACTATTGACTTATTCCAAATTATGTCAAGTAATTTGAAAGACTTGTCTCACTAATGCACGAAACTGAGAGACTCAATATCTGGTTTCAAGAACAAATATGCAAACAGAGACATTTAACAGTGACAAATAAAACATTCATGAAGATGAGAGAGAGTTCATGCCCAAACATTACATAAGCATGTGCATGAGATAACAAATAGGTACGAAATAACAAAGAAGTATGATATAATGTTTATGAGACAATAAAATATTTATCAAATAATGAGATAACAAACAGACAAACGGATGTATGAGATAACAGTAATTGTTTATGAGATAACTAAAGATTTATGAGATTATGAGATAACAGATGGATGTATGAATGTAGATTGATAATGCCTTTCCAATGCTTGTCTTGAATTCATTTATGCTTGGCGTGAAAACTCCTTAACCGGCGCTATTTTTTACATGTATAACCACCTTTTAAAGCAGCTTCCCAATTATTATTGCAAAGTTTTTCCATATAACTGTTTTATACATTCACTGAAATAAGCATGTTTGACCATGTAATTGTAGGTAGTTTAGTTTCTCTACTAATCTCATATACTTTGTATCATCTATGATGCATTCTCAATCATTTTTAGGCAGATGTATGTATTCTTCCATTGGTTGTCAACAGACTTTGCATCTATATGACCAGGTTTTTCAATAATATCGACAACATACTTCCTTTGTGCTACATGAATTCCCGATTTGCTTCTTGCAAGTTCAAGACCTAAGAAAAACTTCAGTTTTTCGAAATCTTTCATATGCAAAATCTAAGTAATTCTTGAACTTGTTGATCTCTTCATCCTTATTTCTTATAATGACAAGTTCATCTACATAGACCAAGACAATAATAAAACTCTCACCTTCAGAGTGTGAATAGCAAGTAACTAACCTTTGATTGTAGAAACACATAGCTTCTAAGCACAATAGAGAACTTGATAAACCAGTTTTGTGAAGCCTATTAGGGTCTATAGGTTGATTTGTTCGATTTACAAATTCTATTTTTCCCCTGTAAGCCATATCCATTAGGTAGAACAACTTCAAGCAAGCCACCATGTAAAAATGTATTGTAGACATTCTTCTGATATGGGCTCCAATTCAATTTGTGGCAATGGTAAGCATCTCACAGACACTAATTTGGTAACTAGTACCTAAGTTTCATTATAGTTCAGCCCCTCTATTTGCCCATATCATTTTAGTACCAAGCATGCCTTGAGCCTTTCAATAGTTCCATCTGATATATGTTTCATCCTATATACCCACTTGCAACCAATTGATCCAACCCTAGGTGGACAATGAGTAAGAGCTCATGTTCTCTTGTCTTCTAATGGTTTAGCTTAAGCTCCTATAGATTAATGCTAGAACTCGTGCTTTACTACTTAATATGATAGAGGTTAAGACAAATGTGAAACAATAAGCCAAGATGATTCACGAGTAAGAGAAAGCCTTTGAAAGTATATAGAATTGGAAAACAAGATGAATAACCTCTTCTCAGTAACTATTTGCTTGATCATTGTTGTGAGCAATTAGAAGAGGTAGTTGGATGACTTTGCTTATATTGCTAATGTCATCAACACTTTATTTTTGTCACATATTTTTCTTTATAGTTTGATCAATAATGGGCAGCAGAAGAAAAGAATTTTAGGTTGATTGAAAAAGAATATTTTCTAAAAAAGTAAAATCTTGGCCGACAAAATTTCTATGAGTATCAAAATCATATACATTATATTTTTTGTTTTAGCATACCACCAAAATAATACATCTTCTTTGTCTTTGATCAAATTTTGTTTAGGTTTGATGATAGTTGCATTGTAGAGAAAACCAAAAAGTCACATTATATAAAAACATGTTTTCTTAAAAATAGCATTTCACATAGCATTTTTTGTTTCAATAGTGGAGTTGTGTATAAGACAAATTGTTGTTTGAATACATTTTGCCCAAAATGTCATAGATAAATTGAATTCAAATCTTAATGAATGAGCTATATCTAAAATGTATTGTTGCTTCCTCTTCACAACACTATTCTATTGGGGTATAGGGACAACTAAGTTCATGGATTACACCTTTTTCAAAAAAAAAATCCTTAAGTTCTTGGTTTAAGAATTTTGTGCCACTGCCATACTTGACTTTTACCTGTCAATTTGTTTTCACATTTATGCTTTATATAAAGTATCAACAATGCACAACTGATCATCCACAATACTAATGAGACAATGTAAGTTAGTTATGGATGACAAGGAGTTAACTCCCATAGATAAATATGTAAGATTTGAAATGCATTTTTCATTGATATGCAACTAGAAGTGAAAGGTAATTTGGTTTCTTAGCAATTGAGCAAACATCGTGAGTGTTTCGATTTAGTCATATATTTTTATCATAAATATAGAATATTTTGTGTCTATATTCAAATAGGTGTTCTAATATCTTAGGCCAGTCTTCACAACTAAAACAAAATGAAAAAAAGTGGCTAAACTGAAAAGTATTTTAATGCTTTTTTCATGTAATAGAGCCTATTTCTCACATCACCCAAGATAATCATCATTTTGGTCTCCAGGTCATATAAAACACGTCAAGCACATCAAATGAAATAGAACATTTTGAGGCTTCAACCAGTTTTTTGATAAAAATGAAATCAAACTTGAATTATGTATATAATAAGATCAAAAAAGGGATTAATCATGACATTTTCTTGACAATGAGCATCAATTTTCCATTAATAGATGACATTATCTAGATGAATGAGACATGAAATGGAGCAATTCATGTGATTACTTAATCCATTGTTGATTATCCAAGGGTTTCTAGGTATTTGATTACTAGCAAAACTTGCAAGAGACATGGAAGATTCTTTTTTGATCAACTGTAACAATCAATTGTACCTGCCTAAAGTGAAGGAGGGTGTAACATTTTTCTTGCCATGAACGAATTCATTGACAAAGTTGCAACAAAGTTCTGCTGTGGCATTAGAAATAGTTGTGGAATTTTATCATATCCCTTGTTAGGGTTTGATTTAGACACCTTCACTTTTGATGGACGGTTGTGCAACGTGAAACAATGGGTCATGAGTATGGCATTTGACACAATAGTAAGACACAACTCACCCTTTGGTTCTTGGAATCACACTTTAGAAACTGCATGAACCATTCTTTTTATTGAATTTCAAAACTTTTTGCATCACTCCCCTACGAGCAAATAGAAAAGGATCACATGAGGCCAACTTATCCTAGTAGGCCTTGAAGTTCATGTAGTATGCTAATGTAGAAAATGCATCTTCATTATTCTTGCTAATCTCTATCTTAATTTGAAATTTGCAGGTACTTTGGTAGAAACATTCTTGTAAATCTAAATGTACTTTTCTCTCTATGGTAGTATATATAACACTATCTTCTATTTCAAGAGAAAATGAGTTGATCTAGGACAAGATCATATGCTTGGAATGAGACCTCAATGAACATTTTAGACAAAAAACCTCAAGCATTGGCAATGAACCATTGATGAACGATATTTTGTTCTTAGTGGCAAGTGCCATTATCATTGACCATGTCCAAGTGCCATAGCTATTACCATCGAGATGCTAATTCACAACAAAGCTCAAGGGTTGTCCGAATGATGCATAAAATAAGGGATGTCAAATTCTATGTAGAGGTCAGGCAAATGATTTGAACTAGAGGTGTTTGAGTTTCCTCTAGTCAGTGAATTGATATTTGCATTTGTTTTTGCCATATATTGACCAAGATATAAGAGCAAGCAGTGATGACAAGATGATGATTAGTAAATAACCACATAGTGGTCAATAAGAGACCAATATCATGCTAAAAAAAAGTGCTTAGAGCTCTCCTACCATAGTAAAATCAAAACTATGGAAAACAAAGCACAAGTAAAACAAAGTGAAGGGTAGTAGATCAAAACAGAAAGCACATACACATGCGTTGAAGAGGCTAAATAGCACTTCCTTGGTTACTAAACTCTTATAGTGTACAAGAAATTTGTTGAGAAGAATCACATGATATCTGTCCTAATTACAATAAATTCCCTTATAAACAATTAATAAAACTATTTTTTGCTCTTTACAATTAAATTTATTTCTGGCAATGATTCTTATCTTAATAAAAAATATTTTGTACAACAGTTCGCCACTACCCAATGCCTCTAGACACTCTAGTGGATGAACAAACATTTATGTAACTTCTCATTGTGCCAGACCATGCGAACAGTTACAAGTTCTGATAGTCTACATGTATTCTTTAAAGGGGAAAAAATCTGAATATGCCTAAAGATTTGAAATGGCAAATGACCAAATTTTGTAAGAAGACCATTAAAACATATTTCTTTATCTTGTTTTTTTTCTTCAAAACAACATCATCATTTCTCAACACACTCATCACATAATTACTAGCCTATCTTGATCTAGCATGCCACACAAAATTTGAAATTGTAGTAGGATAGGAACTAGCAAATAAAGAATCAAACTTATGAGATTGGACAACTTTATTCCAGCCACATTTTTGTTTATGCATTTGATATTGTCTTTACCCCTCCCCCTCACCAAACTGCATTTTCTTCTTCATCTCGTCCTTAGCCTAAAAAAAATAGATTTGTTAACTAAATATTGTACTTCTTATCTTTGCATATCTTAGATATAGATAGAAGGCAACCAACTAAACCAACACACTCACATTTGCCATCAAACAAAGACCTAAAGTCACAATATAATGCAGAGTACTTGAATTTGGATGCCATTGATTGCCTTGCTTTAACTTCAGATATTTGCCATGAATGCCTCTAGTAACTTCTAGCAATCTTGGCCATTTTATTCCTCCTACCACATAATTGACCAATTACTTGACCTTTCTATCCATACAGAACTTGGACGTATACATTTTCCTACACTCTAGAGTCATTTATCACCTCTACTACAGCCTCTACTTTTGCCAAGGCCACACCTATTTTGAGCAAAGAAGGCAACTATTGATGACCCACTTGCTGATTGTGGATTTCCATTGAAGAGTTCTAATCACTTCTCTTGATTTATTATAATATCATGCATTTCACAGAATGAGGGAAGAGATTTCGAAGTTGTCATAGTTATGACAAAAACTTTATATTCATTCCCTAAGCCACTAAGTGCATGCATATATAACTAAATCCTCCTCCTTTATAACTTCAACAACTAAACAAAGTGAATCAGTTAGGAACTTCAAATGGTCGAGATAATCAACCACGGATTCTTCACACTTAGACGAATTTTGGCAATCGTGGTTGAGCTGAAGAATTTGTAAAATTTGATTATGAGACAAATGCTTTCAAGGAATACAAGGTTTGTTTTATGATGGATAATTTGGCTGAGAACCAATTCTTTTCCGTTACATATTTTTTTCGACTTGTCTATTGATGATATTTTTGAATCATGTGTTTTGATCATTTTGTGCTTCATATTTAATCAACTAACGCTTACCATCATGATCAACCTCATGATATGCTTGATAAACACTACCGGCTTCAGCATGATCATCAGTCCTTTTACTGCATTTGATGCATTATCTTGAGAACGATGTCATCTTATCGCTCCTTTTCCACGCATTCTCTTTAGCATCACCAAGTCAGGTAGGTCTCCTCATGATGTTGATAATTTTGAAACACGTGAATGGATTATGATCACAGAAATGAACGGTATATATGCTATTTCGCAGTGTCTTTGCACTGAACCTGCGTTTACTAACTTCCCTCATACCATTATCTTCCGATTTCATCCCCATCCATGAAATAACAGCTTCAGCTTTTGGGAAAAGCTCAAGAATTTTCTGTGACATCCCAGTTTCTTGAACGAACCGCATTTCCGTAAGCTAATTGATCTGCGATAGCGTGTGAGGAGGCACTCCTATACTAGTTAATCTCTGCAAATTGTCATATTCCAATTTCTCCCTCATGCATGAAATACCAACTACAGTCTGCGGTAAAGGGTTGGGATATTTTCCAAACCATCATTAATTTCCAATATTCATAGGATGCAAACTTTTCATATCTTGTAAGCCACTGAGGACTTGTTTCTTACCTTCAGATGCACCCAGTTTCAATGTCCACCAACAGGATGCCTTTGCTCGTTGGTGTTTGGCATTCAGAAAATAGTTAGCCTTTAGAAAGAGCTCTTGCATTTTCTAAAGGAGAAAATTGCATTTGGATTCACGTTATATATATCTAATCTGGTCAATCAAATATTTGTCGTGATGCTTTGGCTATGGTTTAAAACGTGTGAGGAACAGAAGGCCCCAATTACGTGACCAGAAAATAGAAAATGAAGGCCCCAATTGGTAACTAATATGCACCGGACCGGTCTGCTTGTTTAAAACGTCGATATGTACAGTAAATTAAACTGACCAATTAATGTACTGAAGCCCCAACAGCGAGCATTGAAAGAGTTCCACTGGACGTCTTAGTTTTCTTAGTCTTTCTCGGGTTGTACATCAGAGAAAAAAAGCACTCCATAGTTGATATGAACATAACCATGAACGAAGTCCACCGACAAGAAACTGAAAGCACCCACCTGCGTAGTAAAGGAAGAGGGAGACGAGATCTCCCACTGCAGTTAAGATCATGTAGAAGACTTGGGAAAGGGAGTGGGCTGGGAAAACAGACATGTTGAGAAGAGCAAGACCGACCACCACGTTCAGCTTAGCCATGCTGCTTCGTGAAGGGTCACACCCCCTTCAACTTTTGGACAAATTAAATGAGAAGCTTTCAGAAAGAAGCAATTCACAATGAGAGAAAGAGAAAACTTTGGGAGGAAGCAATCGACATGGAGGAACAATGCATGGGGTGCCTGGCTGATGGTAGAAGGTGCGCCATCGAATCAAGCTTTTCAAGTCAAGTTTTCAACTCCAGACATGAATTTTATAAGGATAAAAAATTCTGCGTGTTTTAAAGGGCACCGATCTGGTGGTAATTATTATTTACAATTTGGGGCCTATATTTTCAGATATTCAGCCAAAATCAAGCCTCTAATTAATGCCACATCGAAGGGTTGCTTGAGGGCTAAGGAAAGCCACATAAAAAGATAACTGGGATGTCAATACCAATGGATTGGATTTGAATCACACATTATCATATTTGATTTTTTGGATATTCATATATTCGAATATAAAAACAGATTTGAATATGAATGAATGAACTTATATATCATATTCAAATCTAACTTTTAAATTTGAAATCCAAATATATATGTATATATGAATGAAAGAACTTATAGACACACTCCACATCCAAATCTAGAATTTGGATTTTGAATATCCAACATAAGATTAATGGTCCAAATCTGGTCCAGGTTTAATCCTAGTCTAGATCTTGTCCAACCAGTCAACTGTGATATAAGTTTGCAGCTCTTGTTGTTTTGTAATTAGATTCTCTCACCATCTCCCACCTGTTGCTTCGATACAGGACTAAATCGGTATCTCTCTCTCACTAAGACCCTGGTGGTTTAATTAAGTTTCTTTTCAGAACAGACACATACTTTCTCTCTCTCTCACCCAAAATGTTCATCTCTATCTCTCTCTTCCCTCCGTTCCCAAATGTTGAATCTTAAATTGTGTCTCTCTCTTCCTCCGTCCCCAAATGTTGATTCTTAAATCATGTCTCTCTCTTCCGTTCCCACACTCCCCAAATGCTCATAAAAATTTTCCGTCTAATGGTTTTTCCTTCTCAAAGTAACACCATCACACCACATGGGCTAGAACATCACTTTTTGCTCTAAAGCATAGCAAATTAATAAGCATCAAGTAGCATATGAAGTCTTTATTTTATGAAATAGAGGTGGCCCCATGCTGCCAGCCTAGAAAATGAAAGGCCATAAGGGCTACATAGTTGGCCACTTTCACTGGATTTTTAGAAAATGAAAGGCCACAAGTCCTTGTTCATGATTTTTAAAACTGTATGCTGAACAAATATGCTAGAAAGGCTTAATTCTCCACCCTCTCACCTGCGACTCCCCCTCTCACTCGTGGAGGCATCCTTCCGCTTCTTCTCCCGAATCCACTCCACCTGCTTCACTACCAGCTCCTTCCTTGGGTGGTTTGCTCCTCCTCCCTCTTGTTCCTCAACTGCTTCTGCTTGCAGCACTGTGTTTCCTACTTTTTGCTCTATTGTGCCCTCTCCATGCTCGGCAACAGTTCGATGAAATTCTCGTTACAGCTTGTGCTATCCACTTCTTCTTTTGGATCGTTTTCATAGCTGCCAGTCCTCTTTCGGTGCCTTGCTCTCACGTCGCGCTAAGTGGCGTCTCATCGGCCTGCGGTGTCATGTTGAGCTTAGGCTTGGAGAGGATCCAAACGCAGCTGCTTGGCTTCATTGTTTTTCTTGTCGGCCTTTTTGTTCTTGCCCGGGGTTGGTCTTATGGCCACCCTCCCTGGAGCTTGGGTTGGTGGTCCGAGTCTTTGTGGGATCAGGCCGGGTAACCCCCTTCCCTTAATCGTTTGTTTTGTCGTGCTGTAGTCAATTTTCTTTGCTCGCCTAAGGGGGTCCGTCAGGCTATGGCGTTGTCATTCAGTTGGCAGTCTAATTGTGTTTTCGTCGGCTCGCTTCTGTTGCAGGACTCTCGCAGCATCCTCCAAGCATTCCTACCACCC